>NC_056732.1:1674140671-1674284682 GCF_019279795.1 Protopterus annectens | reverse complement strand
GATGTGTCCTAAAAGGCAGCCCAGTGGCAAACCTGGCAATGTGGTTGTAGCAAATTGAGTGCTTGTTAAGGACAGTATTGTTCATATTCGAGAGTAGAGGGGATGCATACAGAAGGGTTGAAAGAAGGTGTGAACGAGCTATGCCTTTAGCTGGAGGGGCTAGGAAGGCTTCTATTCTGTAAAGTGACCCTAGTTTTTTATTGATGGCTTTGATAATTTGGTTAACATGTAGGTCACATTTGAGATTATTGTCTATGATGACACCTAATAGTTTAGTAGATGGGTCAGGGGAGATTATTGTGCCATCAGTTGATGTTATGGTAAAGGTGAAAGCGGTAGACCTACGTGTTGGTGAAATAACAGCAGTTTAGTTTATTTGGGATTTAGGATCAGACAATGTTCAGAAATCCAGTTTTCTATTGTATTTAAAGGTGGTCTGGGTAGCTGACCATTACTCTACTGGAGATGTGGCTGAGCAGATCAGAGTAGAGTCTTCAGCATATTGGATACAGCTGACTTTTGGGATGACAGTATAAAGGTCATTAATGAAGATGGAGAACAGCAAGGGCCCTAGTATAGAGCCTTGTGGTACTCTGAGGGTGTTAGGTAGAAGGTTAGAGAGTTTGTTCTGCCAGAGGCCAGCCTGCTGTCGACCATGCAGGTAGGATTGAAACCATTGGAAGGCTCCAGTATCTAGACAGAATGTTTGCAGGGTGTGTATTACAAGTTGGTGATCAACCATATCGTATGCCTTGGAAAGATCCAAAAAGAGGGCTGAGGATATATAATTAGTGTTGCAAGTATGGTTTATGGTATTAGTAAAGGCTAGGAGGCCTGACGTAGTGCTGTGATGAGGACGGAAGCCATGCTGAGTGTCTGCCATAAGGCGATTTTGGATTAGGTGGTGCATGAATTGCCTATGAATAAAGTTTCCATAATCTTTGCAAGTGGAGAGAGTATAGCTATTGGTCTATAATTGGAGAATTCAGTAGAGCTGCCTCCTTTGTGAAGTGGGATTACATATGATATTTTCCTGATGGTGGTAAATTTAGATTCTACCATGGTTCATTTGATTACCTTTGAGACGGGGTAAACAATAGCATCATCTGATTTTGATAGGTACCGGCAGGAGTTGATCAGCAGAAAGTGTAGTGGGTTTCACTGTTTCAATCAAGGTACGGAGAAGTGAAGTGGCGACTGGTTGGCAGCTGAATGCAAGTAGGTTTCTAGGGGTGCTACTTTCAGGACCAGGGAAGCTAGGAGGTAGATGGCTAGCTAGGGCCTGAAATGTCTCAGTAAAGAATTGGTCAAAACTATCAGAAACATCTTCGGGTTTTTATCAATAGTAGCAGCAGGGATTGGGGTTGAAGTTTGTCCAGGATGTAGTATATATGACATGCCACCTGACAGGGTATGGCATTACTGGGTTCAGAGAGCCCAGTCCCCAGATTGGCTGTGTGGTGGCATCCCACACATGTGTTGTACGTTCCTGGCCAAGGGTGATGGCTGACTGCATACATGTGGCAGCTGTGTCATTGACACATGACTCACATAAACCACAACTGACCATAGAGGTGATTCACAGGTTACCTTTGCACATGCTACCCTAGTAGTGTGATTGCCATGGTGAGTACCAACACATAGGGCCAATGGGGAACAACATACTGAAGGTGTGTATGTGTGGGTGTACCGCTACTGTTTCATAGCACTGACATATATGACTGCACACGTGGGTAAATGCCAGGTAAGACATGTGCAATGTGTCACAGGCAATGTACATGTGTACAGGACAGACAGTGACGTTCTGTCATGTGTAAAGTTGACATACGCATCGTACGCTATGCAGATGTCACTAGGAGTCTACAGAAGCACTGTAACTCTGCATTGCAGGTGTAAGCAGTGTTCCAGGGAACCCCAAGTGAACATGCATGTAAACAAAGCTACAGTAAACAGGGCTGGAAGTAGTGCATTGTACAACATAGAAGGGGGTAACAATAACAGTAAATAACAATGCAAATATGTAGGCACTATCAACATGTACCCAGGAATACACAGCACAGATGCCCATGGTAGACATGATATTATGTCATAGTTATTTGTGATTTGGATTACATTGGTACTGCACACATATCTACATGCGCAAACATCCACATTGCATAGTTGTTGTGGGCAACCTGACACCATTACTGTACACGTCCACCATTGCATATCACTACTTGCGTTAGCTTTCCCCCTGTGGTACCCATATATGCGGCTATCTGTTGACAACCTTACCACTGGCATGCAATTATGTGCAGCTGTTACACTTTGGTATGTACTATGGGTGCAGATAACAATTCAGGACATTCATACAGTTACTGCGGCAGGCATGCTGGGATAAACACACAGTCATAGCAGCACACTGTACTGTTACCAACATGATACTACTAATACACTTCTATGTAGTCACCCTGTGCATCAGCAATGCGTTTACCTGTTCCCGCAATGATGTTGGAGATTGCAGGAGGTGGCACAGTGTCATCATATGCACAGGGTGTGGATTAGGTATGCCTGAGTCAGCCACTGATACCGCCAATTGACATGTGTGTGTATGTGTGTTGGTGAGGGGCAGCAGTACAGGGTGGGGCAGTGTTGGTGCAGTGTGTGCATGTATGTGGTCGCCCTAGGTGTTAACAATTCGCATGTGTGTATGCACGCACACAGTTCCACCTCATGGCTGCCATATACAGGGTTTGTGGACAGCCACAGACTGCACCTGGCAGGTCATACAGATCAGTGTCTGTGTGCACGGACATGGTACCTGTGCCTGGCAGGGGTGCTACGGACCGTATCCAATACTAAGCCAGACTGGGTACTGTCATCAGAAGCGGGAGTGTGTTGACTGGACACAGGTCCCTGTTGGGACTGTCCAGAGCCATGTGCACGTGGTCTCCTGGGGCGTTCCGATGACAGCACAGACCCAGCATTGCTGGGGCTGCTGCTGGCACTATGGGGGCATGCATAAGCCTGTTGTCGTCCACACCTACTGCCAGCTGCTGCTGTTGCCGGCATACGGCCACGTCGATACCGCAAACGCCCACCATTGCCCTGGCTCATGGACATCTGGTTGTATAACTGCTGTAATATGTCCCCACAACGTCTGTCTATGACATCGGTGAAGTTACGGATAGCATCCGCAATGTCACGCATACTGTCTGTTATGGCTGTGCGACATGCTCTCAGCTCCCTCAGACCCTGTCTGGTGTACCTTTCCATACGCGACTGTGCCTGCATGACAGTCTGAAACATAGCTGAGGTTGACAGACCTCTTTGGGCACGTCGGCCAGAGGCAGTACGCCCACGGATGCTCCCACGAGAACCCATGGGCAACTGTCTGTGTGGTACCATCGGAGGACCCTGCCCATGGCTGCTGTGTGGGGACGCATGTGCCACAGGTACCACATTACCCTGGTCTATGCCCACTGTATCCTGTCCATCACCTAGGGACAATGGTGACAAAGGATGTACTGGCAGGATGACTATGCGCAATGATGGGGTTGACAGCTGTGTACTGTCAATTGGCTGACCAATGGCGGACCCTGACACACCTTCCTGTACCATTACACAAATATCATCATTACCAGTACCCATGGCACAAGATTCAGGTTCCCTGCTGCAGGTCACCAGAGCAGCACCAGAACCTGTGGGAGGAAGACAGGAAACACAGTTTACAGTCTCCAGACATTGTTACCAGTGATGCACTTCTACACACATGCACACATGCACACATGGACACATGCACACAGGCACACATGCACACGTGGTCACATGCACACATGGACACATGCACACGTGGACACATGCACACGTGGACACATGCACACGTGGACACATGCACACATGGTCACATGCACACATGGACACATGCACACATGGTCACGTGTACACATGCACACAGGCACACATGCACACATGGGCACAGGCACACCTGCACACATGCACACATGCACACCCCGCAGTATACACACAGAGCACTACTGAGTTACACTACTGTTACTAGCATTATCAGGAGTATTATAGGTTATGTTAAACACACTCACCAGCATGGACGGCCTGCCTTGCTGTAACCCCAGAGGGACCTGCAGAAATGATGAGATGAATGTCAGTGGGCACAACTGTGCCATTGATATTGCATATGACACAGTGTACAGAACAGTCAAGTGTGCATATGGCATATTACCTACATGCTCCATGTCGTGCTGCTGTGTGGAACCAGCCTCCATCATAATGCAGGTGTACTGCTGTTGCTGTTCCGGGGCTGGAGCCACAACACTTAGGAGTAGCCCCTCCAGTCTGGTGAGGGGGTGATGTGTGGCCACCCCACCTCCTGTGGCAACCTGTTGCCTGTGGATATCTGATGCACGCTGGCGGACACTTTGGATCAAATCACTGCAGTGATGTCGTACCTGCTCATATGTCCTGTTATGCGTGCCAATATCATTTACCCTATGGACAAAGTCTTGCCACAGTGCAGCACTCTCCTGCTGATTCTGACTGGTGCGGGAAAACAGGATGTCATACTCCCGCACCAGGCTCTGGTGGATCTCCTCATCTTCCGCTACAGAGTAGGCAGGATTACGCTGACGCGCCATCTCCCTGGAAGAGAACACAAACAGGATATCAGCAGACCATGTCAGCAATATATGGCACACATACTATACATGATACTCATGTGTAGAGATATACTACTACTCCCATATGTTGCATGTGTGTGTGTCGTGGTGGATACACAGGTACATGGCCAGATATCAGTACTCAGCCAACACCTGTGCAACAATACCTGCCACATTCCACACAACATAGTAGCATGCCGCATCGGTCAGCACACACTGACAGGTGCAATGCACAACCTCACTCTGGGGGTTCATCCCAAGGTACTGTATGTGGGACGGCATCCACTACTGTGATGTGGACAGAAGTTACTCGGCCTGGATATACATATCCCACCACCAGCACAGTAGACTACTTTGATATGTATGTGATTAGACAGTTATTCACTTGCTGGGACTGAGATGGTATCCATGCAGCACACTGGGCCAGTGGAAGCCACAAGCCACACTGCTGACCCCTTTGCAAATGCTTACCACGGACATGCCACAGATTGCATGGAACTTGCACACATTTCTAACCCAGACCCTATGCACAAAGGTTAGGCATCTTGTCCAGTGGACCCCAGACAGAGGCAGATTGTATAACAATAGTAGGAGGCTACTGCAGGACAGAGCACATTCACATTAAGGGAAGGCATCTGTGGTCAGCACTGGTACTATGCTACGGTCCATCATAACAATGGCCATGGCCTACTCTGGGAGGGAAATGGCCACAAACACTATGGATGACCACAAGGCCTTCTTCAGTTATGTTACACATATGGACCACATGCCTCAGATATGCTCTGTGTTAATACACACCTACTTAACATTCACCAAACACACGGATATTGGCAACAGTCTTGCAGACATGTTCAGTGCACGTATCCCCCCTCCTTCTCCCCCACCAGTTGAAATATTTATCATAGCTGTATGTAACCTCCCTATCATCTCACATGTCCAGGTGAGGGCCACCCTCAGCAGAGCAGAACACACAGCATCACTGTGACCTCATGGTATCCCTGGATGTGTGCTACCTACACTCCAAGAGGACATACAACTGCATATAACACTGATAATTTATCTTGGCCATACTACAGGATATGTACCTGGACAGTGGCATACAGCGACAGTGGTCCCACACCACTAAGAAGGCACCACTACTGACCCTGTGAACTACCACATCATATGCATAACCGGCCTGGTCTGCTAAGCTATGGAATTATGCAGTATGGGATGCATATGCAGTGATATCGGGTACCTGCAGACACTTGTTCCCAGCCAGTGTGCCTTTGTGATGGGCTGATCCTGCCTTTTGAACCTGGCTGACCTTTCAAAGCAGTCACTACAGCCATTGCTGGGGCAACGCACAGACAACTGCTGCCAGGATCATGGCCTAAGACTGATTGACATGTAATGTATGGTCATCCCCTTTTGGTGAAACTACGTACACACAACATATCACATGGACATACCTATAGATACAGACCTATGACACATTTGGAGGGTTCACAATATGCACACTATTAACCTGCTACTTTGCATTAACTGTGTTTGTTGCAGCTGGTTGCGTTACCACTGCTTCTGCTTGCTGCTGCTACTGTCACTGCTGACAGCTTCGGGTGACAGAGTCACAGTGTATAATTTTTTTTTTCTCTCTCTCTCTCTCTCTCTCTCTCTCTCTCTCTCTCACTTTTCTCTCTCCCTCTGTCTGTTTCCAGACAGTGCAATGAATGTATTGCATGTGTGGAGTGTTAGTACTGGATGCTTTTGTAGGTATCTGCATAGGTCCATGTGATGGCCTCTGCACCAATTGTAAGCCAGCATTTGCTAATTGCATACAGCCAGTTGTGTACTGATTGCAGTTCTCACTGTGATTTCAGGTCAGTGCTATAAAAGGGTATGTGGGATAGGCATTGCCCTTTCAGATTGTAAGGGCGGGGACCATGCTGGTATGCTGTGGACAGTGTTCTTTGAGTGTAAAGGTTAGTGTCTCTCATGATTCAGGCTATGTTGTAGATTCACATTTCTCCATTCCTCTCTCATGTTCCCTGTAGTAAGTGTGTATACACAATGACTCCTACAACTATATATAGATATATATATATATATATATATATATATATATATATATATATATATATATATGTACATATACATACATTTATATATGTACTTTAACTGACATTATTACCTACAAGCTACCAACTAGCATGGCTGTTTGTGTTCACACAGTACTATTGTGGGAATCCAGTAGTTTTGACAGTAATTCTACATGACATGCTTTGGGTACTACACATCCTATATTCCCTTTACATTCATCCCTACTATTACATGTTATATTTATTTTAGCACAATGTTCTTGTATAAGAGTCATGGCTTAGTGGTAGGTCATACAGACTAGTGTTTCCAAGGTCCTGGGTTCGACTGACAGTGGGATTTTATTTTGCTTTTGAAATGAGTACAGGACCTGTCAATCAAAGTGACTAAGGCACTTTTAAGCAGTTGTAACCGGGTTAGCGCTGGTTTTGCGGAGCTCACGATGCGCAGTGGCGGTTAGCTCAGCGCACAACCGCTTAACAGTGCTTACTCTGGCGCACACCCACGCTATTTTCTTTGAAAGAAATGAAAATGGGGAGACAGGAAAGTGGTGAAAAAGGGGTCACAAAAAGGGTAAGACAGTAGGGAAACAAGCTTGGGATTTGCAGGAGGGATGTAGGTAAGGCCCATAGCTACCCATTTCTTCATCAGCAACAGCTGTACATATGTATGTAATTTGGTGTGACATTTGAAACCTTCCACCCCTGAGAGAGGTGTCAGGACAACAATAATACTTGTTGTACAGCCAATTGTAATTGATAGATTCCGTGTCCAGCAGACATGTGTGCGGAATGGGCAGCTATGTATGGGGCGTAATTTTTTTGTGGGTACAGACTGCCCTTTTTTTTTTTTTTTTTTTCAGGTGAGAGTGGTATGTCAGGTGAAGGAAGTCGGTACAGCTGGGCAGGTAGGTTGGGTAGGTAAACAGACAAGACAAAGAAGACGCATACAGGGGCGGTGTATGACACGTGTGGGGGGTTACACAATTGACAGGGATGGAGGTTTGGATATCCAGAGCCCATGAGCCCACAGATGGCAACAGTGGAACTGATATCCCCACCCATAGGCAGTTGCCACTGTTCCTTCACTGCCCAGGACGGGGCTATGCTGGGGGCTGTGTAGGCTGGGCAACAGGCATGCCCATTAGTTGTGCCACCCATGCCTCAAGCTGGCATAGGGGCTCAAGAACAGAGTCCCAAATCACCCTACGCACCACAGTCCGGACGCTACGGAGGGTGAGTGGTGGTTCTCCTCCGGCCACACTTGCAGAGGGGGGGCGAGCCCCATCCCCTGCAGCACTTCCACCCACAGGTGGCACAGGGCCACCGGAGGAGGGCCCAGACACGGCACTAGTGCCAGGTGCACTCGCCAGCTGAGGTGGGTCCGCTGGAACCCGCCTTCCCTGTCGTCCTATGTTTTGCATTATGTAATGACAGTTTGGGTTAGTGACATATAATACTACTCACAATTAGTTGTAACAGCATGCATTAGTATTCCCATTAACCAAACACCCAGATATTCACACCATTGAACAGCGTGCATAACACATGCATAATTTGAACAGCAATACACAGTCCAACAACATGCAGGGTTAATTGATGGCAACAGGCCATCAGGTTTGGATGTATGAACAGGGCAGATGCATCAACGGACATGCAAATATATATGACCCAACAGGACAAACGTCCAGGGGTGTTAATTGTGATTGCACATACCATTTTCACGTGGAATGGGTTATATGTGGTTATAGGGTGGGGTGAAGAAAATAATATTAACACCTTCAAATACCAATACATATGCTGTACATTTCTAATAGCTACAGATATATACACACTACTGTTCTAACTACAGTTTCCTATATGAGAACTATTTCAACTTGGTGATAGGACTGTTACTGCAACATCAATATACATTTTATTGTTCTTCATACACATTCATATCTAGCTTTGTTCAGCTACATCATCCTGCTACATTTGCTTTATATAGCTGTAGACAAGTGTGGATGTTTGGTATATCAGACAATCATCCTATCTGCATATTGTAGACTGAGAGCAACATATCCAGATTTTGGGATACACATTCCAGATGCAGAAACACTTTGAACAGATTTCACTGTTTGGTTTTGATTCTCACATGCATTTCATTCTGTCTTGACTGCAGTATACTTTATTCAGGGGTTATTACTACTGTATTGCTGGATTCATGAGACCTTCTCACACTCTCTCACTTGCTTTCATTTTACTATTCAGGGTGGTGCTTACTTCTAGGCTTTATTGACATGTTTTACCTGTAGTTATTACAATCCTTTCCAGCAGTCTCACTTCTGTCATGTTTCAGTATTTCAACAGGGATATATTTCACACATGGTATTTCATCATCTTCTGCAGCTATGCTTTTCAGCATGCTGCAGGTTGTGTACTATTTTCTTACAGGTGGGGCATTTTTATTTCAGAATTTATGTCAGACAGTTTCATTTTTCAGTTTAACTTACAGGCTGAAACACACTTTTGTAATCAAGCAATACTTGCAGACACTTTCACACTGTTACTTGCACATTTTATTCCTTAGTGACTACACTGCACTCATGCTGACTGTCATACTTTTATATTTCTTTACAGTTACTGGTAGTGGATTACTGACCTGCCTGGTGGCGCAACCGCACCAGCCTATCGCCATAGGCTCTGCGGTTCACAGAACGGACACCTGCAGCTGTAATATAAATGAAGTAATATTGGAATACACATCTCCATAATATCAGCTAGTTTAATTTCTTACATACATAATTAAATGTAACTTACTCAGTAGTGGGGCGTTGGGTGTTTGCTGGGCCTCCTGGATCCAAAGGTTCAGTTGGTCCTGCTTGCATCTCTTCAGGTCCGCATGGTGGTGACGGACCTGCTCACCAGTCCTTGGAATCCCTGTGGCACTGGTGAGATCATGAGCCAACCGGTCCCACGCCTTGGCCCTGTATGCTCCCCAGAGGACCTGGCTCTGCATGAGTTGGGCCTCATGATTGTGGACTAGGAGCCAGACCATGTACCTGGACTCCTCAATGCCCCACCTCTGTGCTCGAAAGCAACTACCCTCTCCTACTCCTGTCATTCTGCCTGCAGTTCAGTTCTACAATCGTTTATGCTGTGTATTCCCACCTATGGGGCTTATATAGTCTGTTTTTCCCACATATCTGTGATTGGCCATTTTGGAATTGTATCAACTTCAATAAACCTGCATTGTCATGCTCCAGTTTGTAGTCATTCCTATATATTAGCTATTATTGCATTTCTAGGTACTGCTGTCATGGCTTAGTGGTTTGGTACCTTGACTATGGTGTATAGTATCCTGGGTTCAAACCTGGCCACTGCTTTTTATTTTTCATGACTGTCTAGACACTGAGGGGTGTGTCTGTGTAAAGGCAGTTTTGATACGGCTTGCTCAACGTTGCCCGTCGGTTAGCTTGTTTGCGCGAACTCGCGGCAAATGGGGTATGCTGGTTTAAGCCTCATTTGGCTATCAGCATGCATATTACGCTCATCTCAGGTAGGGGCACATAGATTTAGCATGTTAAATCACTGTTCAGCTACGGTCACTCATTTTGCACCAGTTAAACCACTGATCATCTATGGGCAGATGCACTCACCCTGTTAAACTGTAGCTCAGCTATGGGCACATCTGGCATTTTGTATTCTTTGTTACCTCACATTTCTTCAATATAAATGGGCTATTTCATTACATTTTACATAAAATGTGGTTTTATGTGCACATATTTGTCAGGGACTTGTTTTGTGCTTATTTTGCTAAAAATAAAAAAAATTGGTGTTGTGGGGGCTCAAACCATAAATGCCTGCTCTTCAGCCAACATCTCTACCACTACACTATTGCTTCCTGGCTTATTTTGCATATTTAGTTCTTATATGCTTTCCCACTGACTGCTAACTGTAGCTGCGCTACGGACACGCCCGCAAACGAAGCGACTCACGGTTAAATATTTTTACAATTTAAAAAAAATATATAACATGTTTATTTATATGTTTTCTGTTCATAGTCTGTGGGGGCATGTGTTGTGTTCTGTTTATTCACATTTCCGTGGACTCTGTCGTGGGTGTTTACTTTGGGCACTTTTCCTCTTCTGGGGGTGTGTCCGCTTACAGGGCTCGGCCTACGGACACGCCCCCTACTGTCTTACATGGACCGTGTTAGCCTTAAGTGTGATTCAGCATGCTCTCATGAATATGCAAAGCATGCTGACATCACTCCGTTTAACTGGAGCCTCTGTGTATGAGTTATAACTCTTACACAGAGGCTTCGTGAATCCTGCCCATTGTTATTTCCAAATCTAAGTCCAGGATGTGGGGAAATATAATTGTTTGCTACTATTTTCCTACTTAAAATGTTATGTTCCAGTCACTTCCAACATCCCAAGCATGAGGTATAGTGGAATTGCAATCCTCCAAGGTGACTGTAGGTGTGTGCATGTACCTCATATCTGATCTTTCTTTATATTTTTGACCTTTCCTTCATAACAATTTTTGATTTTCTGGCAAATTATTGAAGACTACAGTCAATCAATAATGCCATACATTAGAGTTTCATATGTATTGTTCAGAAATGCGTCTTGATGCAAGACATGTTGCTCAACTAACTTTTTTAAAATGAATCAGAGTAATATGTTAAGAATGCCCCTGATTTTGAGCATTTCTCCCTTTGTTGTTTTGGCTTTGTCTAACTTTCTTTCGCAAAGATGTTTAGATGTATTGGTCTGTGAGTATGTGTTGTGTGAGATTGAGTGCTGTTTTATGATGGGATGGCTGTATGTTGGGCATTATTTATTTATTTATTTGCAGTTTGATTACCAGGGAAGTCCACTGTGCCGAATTGACCCATTTTCAGTGGTGGCCCAGGGAGAAAATCTCCAAGATGCATCATACAATTTAGTTACAGCTGATAGTTAATATTAAAGATAATATTATGTAGAATAGTTACTCATAAATGCATTCAATATCATGCATAGTTAACAAATTCAATAAGCTTGAAGGTAGGGATCATACAGTTTCATTTGAGGAAGACAGATATGTGTTAGGTGTGGAAACAGTTTACATACAAACCTTTTAAGAAAATGTAAATATGCTTTACATACACACATCAACAGTATAATGCTATTTACAATATTTACAAGGTTGAGTTGTGTGAGGGTAGCTGTAGGAGTTGTTGAGAGCTTAGAAAGAAGCTATAGAAATTGTTGAAAGCTTAGATAGGCTCATAGGAAGATAACTATGAAAGTTGTGGAGCTTGGGAACCAGAGAGCGAGAACCCCCTTTGATTAGGTTGGGTGAAGGCAGGTACATTTCCATTTAATAGACAGGTGTTTGAATAGTTAGGTTTTGAAGTGTTCTGAGTTTAGCATGGTTCTTAGCGTGGAGGGAAGGGAATTCCATTTTTTTGCCTAGTGAGAAAGATAGGAGAAGTTGGCCAGCAGAACGTTTAGGTTTATGGATAGTAATTAAGTTCTGATTTTCAGATCTGAGAGTTCTATTGGGTGTATAAGGGGGAAGGGTGTTAGTTAGAGTGGGGCATTTTGTTGGGTGAAATATGAGTCTATATGCAGTAGTGAGTTGTAGATAGTCTAGGTAGTTTGGGAGTTCAAGCCAATTCAGGGATTGTAGGGTTAGGCAGTGATGGGTGGTATTTTTAGATTGAGAGGCAAATTTAGAGATTTTGTTGTAGCAGTTTTCTAGTTTAGAAGTGACAGATGAGGACAGGTTGGTTAGGAGAGGGGCTCTGTATAATAAGAAAGAAAGAAGATAAGTCAAGACCAGAGTTTGCCTGGTAGAGTTGGAGAGAAAGTGATTATTTCTATACAGCATACCTAGCTTTTGGTGGGTTTTCTTAATATTTTATTGAATATGAATATCAAACTTGAGGTGTTCATCTACAGTAATGCCAAGTAGTTTGGCAGAGGGTACCACTTCTATAGGTAAACTGGTTTGACTATAGACTTTGAAGCTGTTTTTATCATAGGAGAGGGTCTTTGTGGGAGGGAATAGTAGAATATTTGATTTATTTGCATTGAGAGAGAGGTGGTTTTGGCACATCCAGTTTTCAGTTGTTGAGAAGGCAGTTTGGGTTTTATTCGCAATTCAGAGAGGTTTGAGGCAAAGTAGACTGAGGTTGAATCGTCTGCATATTGAATGATTTTAGCATCAGGAATAGCAGTGTGAAAGTTATTGATGAAGATGTTAAAAAGCATTGGCCCAAGGATGAATCCCTGTGGTACGCCAGTTGGGGTAGGTAGGAAGGAAGAGATGGAGTTCTTCCATTTGACTGCCTGTGATCTGTCTGATAGATAGCTGGAGAACCAAGATAAAGCATTATGTGTGAGATTAAGGCTTGAGAGATGACAGAGAAGGTGCTTGTGGGAAACAGTATCAAAGGCTTTAGACAGATCGAGTAAAACAGTAGAAACTAAGTGTCCTGAATCTTGGACTTGATTGACAGTTTCTAGGAAAGAGAGTAGAGCAGTTATTGTGCTATCGCCTGGATGGAAGCCATGCTAGGTAGAAGTTAGAAGATTGTTTTGGGTCAGGAAAGGCATAAGTTGGAGGCGGATGCATTTTTCTAGGATTTTGGAGATTGGTGAGAGCAAAGCAATGGGGTGAAAGTTTGACATGCTGGTATTTTTGCCTCCTTTATGAAGAGGAAGAATATAAGCTGAGTGCCAGAGTTTGGGGGCGGGGCATATGATTCTTTTATGGATCGGTTAATAATGATGCTGATTGGGAGAGCAATGCCATCAGCAACACATTTTAGGAAGGAAGAAGGAATATTGTTGTGAATGTTAGAGCAAGGTTTAAGTTTGGACAAAAGTTTTTTTATAAAGTTAGTGGAGATGGGTTTGAGTTCCAATAGATGAGGTGAGTTAGAAGGGGAGGAGTGTAGAGCAGTTGGGTTATTATTGGAAAATATCTTGGTGAGGGTAGTAATAGTTTCTATGAAAAATTAGTTAAATTCAGAGCATAGTTTGAGGTCAGATTTACTTGGGTCAGGACAGGGATTATTCTTGGAGTCTGGATTGAGGAGTGAGTTTATTGAGTGCCAGAATTTTTGGGGGGTTTTATTGTTATTGGTCTGAAGTTTGATATAGTAGGATTTTTTTCTTTGGTGATTAGTCGTTTTGCATGGTTTCGGAGCTGTTTATATTGGAGCAAGGTATTGACCAGTTTATTGTTTTGGTAAAGCTTCCATAGTTTGTCTCTGTGGTGCATAATCTGTTTTGTCTCTTTGCATAGCCAAGGAGCAGTTTTAGTTTTATTCCTTTTGTTTCTTAGTGGGGCTAGTGAGTTTAAAGTATCAAGGAAAACAGAGTTGAAGTATTCTATAGCCTTGTCAAGAGGAAGGAAGTTTAGAATTTGCCAGTTGATTTGTTTGAAAGTATTTGAGAAAGTAGTTGGGTTGAAGCCACTGAGGTTACGAGTTTGAATGTATTGATGCTGGTGTGGGGAAGAACTAGTTGAGCAATGCATAAAGGCTTGGAGGTGGTCGCTAAAGGTATCAGGAATTGTGCCAGAACTGGTTATTTTATTTGAATCTGAGACTAGGATCCAATCTAGAGTGGATCCCGGACGGTTTATTTTGTTAGGTCGAGTGATGGAGAGGATTATTTGAATTAAGTTATAGAGGTTAATCGATAGGGAGGGAAAGGGGCAATTGATTTTATTCACATCACCAAGGATATAAGTTTTATAGTTAATTTCAGTAGAGGCCCATAGGAGAATATTTTTGTGTGTAGAGATATTGTTACCAGGTGAGATATATAGGGCAATGATACGGACATTTTTATGTTTATTTAGTTTTAGAATCCCAGCAGTTAGCTCAGTGTTCTGAAATTGAGGAATTGGAATTTGAAGGGGAATTAAGGTAAGAATGTTGGAGTAGACTAGGGCAGTGCCTCCACCTTTTTTATTTAGTCAGTCATTTCTGAGACAATGAAATCCTGGGGCCAGAATCTCAGAGTTGGAGATAAAGGGCTTGAGCCAGGTTTTAACTTCCTTGCTTTGCCTTGTGAGCACAGAACATTAGGATCATGGCTTTCAGCCTTCCATCTCCAGAATCTGGAACATTGCTTATCACAATGAAGGCCAAATAGGTAACACTTAATAACAGCTTACTAACAACTTCAAGTAGGAGGCTCACAGAATGGGTAAAATGTGTTACTTTATACTTATGAAAAGCTCTCTTGATGAATTAATATGATTCAGTACTATTTAACATAGGTATCAGTTACAAATTATTAGCACTAAATGTGTGAGAGACCCTTTCAATGTGGAACTGCAAGGATTATGGTATAGCCTCATGTAGTTTTTAAGAATCAGAATGAGCATAGCTCTCAACCTTCTATCTGCAAAATGAGGAACACCAGCCCTCATAATGTGGAACTAATAGGCAAAGTGCAGAACACATACTAAAGACTTACTAACAACTTCAACTAGTAAAGTCATAGGATGGCTAAAGTATGCTGTTTTACTTATAAAACATTTATTTTACTGAATTAATATATTCATTTCTATTTATCATGGATATCAGCATACCTCTCAACCTCTTAAAGCAAGAAATCTGGGCAAAGTCAGAAATAATGGGGGGACAAAGGCCCCAAAATAGGGATACTTTTTAATATTGCTCTTACAAACTTAGAAAGTTGATAGAATAACAGGCGTTTCATTAGCATTAATATTCTGAAGGATATGAAGCCTGAAGTTTAGATGTCTTCCATTATTTTCTGACTTCATTTCTCAATGATTTGCCATTGATTTTCCAGAAAAAAACACAATTTTGTGAGAAATAGACCAAAAATATGAGTCAAAAATCTATATATTCTGCGAAAATCCAGACAGTTGACATGTATAGATATCAGTTAAAAAAATCCTTAAAACTGAATGTGTGACAGATCCTTTCAATGTGGAACTTTGAGGAACATTAACATTTAAAGACATCACATGATGTACATTCCTTCTAATGAGGTGCACTTGACAGCATACTGCTTAATCTCTTTATAGGTTCATAGGTTAGTACTAAGCTAACTGCCCTTGTGAGCCATTTTAAGCCTAGCCAATTATCCCTTGTGAGACTCAAACCCTGCACCTTGTGTTTGTAAGGCAAACACCTTAACCATTAGGCCACCCTCCCAACCTTACAGCAAGAAATCTGGACAGAGCCACAAATAATGGTGGGACAAAGGCCCCAAAATAGGGACTTTTTTAAAAAAATATTGCTCTTACAAACTTGGTAGAATAACAGGTTTTAAAATAGCACGACTTTTCTGAAGGTTATAAAGCCTGAAACTCAAATGTCTGTTATTATATTCTGACTTACATCTGCAATAATTTGTAAATGATCTGCTAGAAAAACAAAATTTTATGAGAAACTGACCAAAAATATGAGGCAAAAATCTGTACACTTGAGAGGTATTCTATTTCCATACCTCTCAACTGTCCTTTATTTTCAGGGATGTCCCTAATTTTGACTCAAATTTTAGCTATGTCTGTCTTAATTCTGCCGATAACTGGTGATTTTTGAAGAAAGGGTGGGGAATAACACATAAATAATGGCAATAATTAAAGTTGTAAACTTCTACTTCAGTGTATATTAATTGACATTGTGACCTGCGCTTGATGCCCCACCTGCACATGAAAGTTACAGTCTATGGGGCGCGGCTGCCACAGTGCGATCCTGCTGTATACCTTGCACGTGTGGTAGTTGGAGAGTGTGAGCTGGGACTGTAAACTAACTGCTTGTGAAACGGATAAGTCCGCAGGATGTTTCAGGAAAATGGGGGTGCAGACCAGCAGGAGGCACTTACATTTGCCGTCTCTGCTATACTTTTGGTGGCCAGCTGCAGCATAGTAATCTCGGTCTACTGCTGCTTTCGCCGTAGAGACTACGAGAAAGGTATGCGAAATAATGGATAGTTTGACTACTTAGCTGTATGAACGTCTCTGTAAAAAATGGACAGAGTGTACTCAGGGTTTGTTGCTATGTAAAGATGGGGTTACCACTTGTCCCTCTTTGGGCAGTTGCGTCCCATTAAAAAAAGTAATGTGCGCTGGCATCCTACGCGGCAGCACTGACTGCACAGCTGCTCGCCCTAATAAGTGTCAAATGCCCATATCCAGAAAGCGACACAAACCAGAAAGTTTTACAAGTTTTGCAGCCGTGGTCTTGTTACCTGAATAAAACTGAATGTCACGTAAACCACAGTTTACCATTATCGGGGCAGCAGTTGTTATTTATTGTTCCAGTTACCTTAATACAACTGAATTTTTTTGTAATTGTATAGTTTTACAATTTCCACTGATGAACAATGATCGCACAGTTGCTTGCTCTAAAGCGGTTATTTTGAAAGACATACAGAAACACGGACGAATGTGCTGCAGGCTTTGGGTCTTTGGCGAGAAGCAACCTTAGATCTCAGTGAAGTACACAAGCAAAACATTTTATGTACGTATCGTGTAGCCTTTGTAGTGACAAAATATAGAAACTTAGACTTCTCACGAGTAGATAACATAGCATGCGAGCGTAACCAGAGAAAAGCAGGAGAGGGTAGTGGTGATCAGCATTATCACACTCTGTAACGCAGCCATTAGATTTATTATAAAACTAATACAACCCTGCAGCGCATCCATCCATTTACTGTATGTCCTTCAAAACAGCCGCTTTATAGCAAGCAGTTGTGTGATCATTGCGGCCGCGTGATAAGGATGCCAGCGCGCATTACTAGTGCTGCCCCGACAATGGAAAAGTACCAACATATATCATAAGTTTTCTTTAATAGCTGCATAAAAAGTTATTTTGTATGTAGAAACACCAAAATGTTACATGAACTATCACGAGAAACTCAAATGTTACAATATAACCTTTTATTTAGGCAAACAAGTGAAGATCTGACCTTTTCACTGTCCGCATGACTGTTTTGTCCTTCAAAATCTCATGTTTCTACAAAAAATGCCCCACTTTGGACATTTGAAAAGGTGGTGGCACCCCCATGTAAAAACAACAATGCTGACGTCTTTGTTGCTAAATGTTTGCAGTTTTTGCTATTGTTTCTGAACATGTTACGCAAATGGTGCTCTAGGTTTCGCAAAGTTACTGCGGTGCTGCGGTAGCGTTGTCGCCTCGCAGTTAGACGATGCCCGTTCGATTCTCAGATACAGCGTCTTCTGTGTGGCGGCATTCGTTAATGGCCCTTCCTTCGTTGAACGTTGTGTGTTAGGCCCGGCAAGCCAGCACGTAAAAATCTACTACCAATCATTAGCGGACCGGAGTTCCGCTGTGGCGACCCCTAACCGGGGAAAAACAACAAGGTGTCCTGCTTTTCTTTAAAAAAATCTACGCGTATTCCACTGAGGCAGTTCAGATTCAGACATTTGACTTCCTTTTTGACTTTCTAAAACCAAGACATTTCACTTTCTAAAATGAACAGAAAAAAGAAGTTGTGTCTATCCTCCAAGGCTGTGCGTACGTATGTGTGCTTGTATTTGTGTGCGCACGTATTTTCTATGTCCTCTCGCCCACCGAGAGGCACCAGCTTCCTCACGACTCGGGACCCTGAAATTGAATGCATAAAGCAGTTTTCAGTGACTACGTAAATTATTATGATACAGAGGATTATGATCAGCTCTCACTAGGAACCAAACGTTTCAACCGCTAACCATTATAACATAATAGCACTGCCCGGTGGCCGCTAAGCATTAACAGACGGCCAGAAACAGGAACGCTGTTTTATTTTTCTTAATAATATGTGTTTTTTCTTATACAAGCGGCATATTATACATTATTGGGAATCAGTGCGTAGGCATAGTTCACTTTATGCAGTAAGTTAAACCCGGCAATACTACAGAAAATCAATAAGTCCAGAAGGAGGAGCAAAACAAAAACCTGAGTGCTATAATCATGGCTGACACTACATCTAAACCATAGCTTTTGAGAGGTGTGCAAACAAGTGGTTGAATGTTTAAGAAATGGTTATCAAAAAGATCATCAGAGGAAGTAAAACGAGTATTGGCATTTTTTGAAGCCTGAAAATTATTAGTGTCTTAACCATTTTAACAAATTGAAATGCATATATAAATAATATTTGTTACAAGGATGGCGTGCTTACCTGCTGTATGGGGACAGAGCAAAAAAAAATAATTGGAAAATGTGAAAGAATGCATGGTATTTTACTACTGTGAAAGCTTTAACACACGTGCTGTTACTGCACAATTATTTGTAATCTATGTATGTGCTCTAGGTACTACCAATGAGAGAGAGAGAAATAGGGTTGCCTCCTTTTCAAATGCCCAAAGTGGGACATTTTTTGTAGAAATGTCAGATTTTCCAGGACAAAACATGCCCATGACCAGCACAAAGGATAGAATTTCACTTTTTTGCCAACATAAAAGCTTATTCTTGTAGATTTGAGTTGCTTATGCTATTTCATATAACATTTAGGTGTTTCAGATAAAAAAATAACCATGTTATGAAACTATTAAACAAAACATAGGAAATATTTTTGCCAAAAAATCTCAGGACATTTGCTATTTTTTCGATTTTTTCACAGGACACAAGTGCCCAAAGAGGGACTGTCCCTCGCAAAGTGGGACAGGTGGTAACCCTAGAGAGAAATCAGTGTAGGAGACTTAAGGGTTTCACAGCCGTGAAAGCTGTAGTGCATTCAGTGGTACTTGTTAAGTCTTTGTAGTTAGTGTTGATTTGCCTGCTCCATTGTACTGCAAGACAGGGAAGGAAAATGAAAACCTGGAAACTGTTTTATGCTTTGAAAGTTGTAACACAGTTAGCACTTCCTCACCGACAGCAGGTAGAAGCATACCTTTCAAGTGTACCTTATTATGAAGAACATAATTCATCTGGGGTCTTAAACGTTTATGTTCTGTGAAGTTCCACATCAAAAGGGTCTGTCATATATTCAGTGTTAGAAATTTTTAACTGATATCCATGGTAAATAAAAATGGGACAGTGGTGCAGTAGATAGTGTTGTCACTTCACACCAAGAGGCTTCCCCAGTTTGATTCTCGGCTGGGGTGCCGTCTATGTGGAGTCTGTATGTCTCCCTGTTTTCATGTGGGTTTCCTTCCACATTCCAAAGACATGCAATAGGTGGACTGGATACTGTAAACTGGCCATAGGTGTGAGTGTGCATGCAAGTGTGTGGTGTGGAAGAACTACTGTGGCAGAGCTAGCCACCCAGCAGTGTAAACCTTGGACTGTAGATGACTGCCACTGTTGAAGTGACACCCCAACCTCATGTACAAAAATGGGGAAAAGGGACTGTGGATGGATGGAACCAAGGTAAATAAAAATGAATAATATTAATTAAGTAAAATATCTTTTTTATATGTAAAACCAGCATATATTAACCATCCTCTGACCTTCCTAGTTGTAGTTGTTAGTATGCCATTAGTATGTGTTCCTCATTTTGCCCATTTGCTTCACATTATGAGGGCTTGTGTTCTTCATTTTGGAGATTGATGGTTGAGAGCTATGAGTAGCAGTGAAGCGCACCTTTGATCCTCTAACAGCTTTAGCAAGCTGTAAAATACTTTGGAGTACTGTACTTCTTGAAGTGAAGCTTCTATGTTGTTTTCTTATTGTTTATGCTCTTACATGAGATTAGAGTCTAGCAGTGTTGAAAGGTGCCAAGTTTTTTTTTTTAATTCCCACAAATTCAGAGCTTGATCACGACAATCCTTGTACCATGAAACAGTAGCACTACACTTGTGAATCCCGAGCCTACCAACAGAAACTTATATACTTTTTCATCCAAGTCATAGATGCAGTATGATCATTGCCACCATAAAGTTCACAAAACTCACCCAAACCATTGTTTTTATACAGGAACATTGGGAATCCAGATCTGACTCACCCACATTTTCCAGCATCTGATCTGAGCTCCAAGCTGCTCCCCTACCCATAATGCCCCTGTCTCCCTCCTCCACTCAGATCACATTTGCAGCATGTCTAGCTAGCACTGTGGTCCATTGCTCCAGGTTCCTGGTAAGTGGATTATTAAAAATTCTTCTTCTTAACTTTCTGTGGCTCTTTTAAGCACCTTTTACTTCTAGTTTCATCCTTACCCTTGCGCTTAGGCGTCGGTCCCCTAAACCCTTCAGAAAAAAGGCCCTCTTCTTCCCTTTCTTTCTTCTGCCTCTTAACTTAATAGCATGTGTGTGTGTGTGTGTGTGTGTGTGTGTGTGTGTGTGTGTGTGTTCTGACACCATGGCAGAGATCCCCAAGCCAGCATTTCGGAAATGCACAGGGTGTGGCCAGAAGCTTCCCCCTTCTGATGGCCAAACTCTGTGCATGGCTTGTCTAGAGGTCCCACACCTGAACACCTACTATTCAATCTGCACAGGATTCAATCCCCATCCATTGATCGACAGGAGGAAAAAGTTGATCATGAGGAGCCTTCTTCCTCCACAGCGGTCCCTTCTTCTACTTCTGGTTCTGCTCCTTCCTCTGCCCTGGCCTCTGTGACTCAACCTCCTGCTAAGAGGGCTGAGAATGGGTTAGAGCACAATCACAAAGACTGTGATAGGCCCAGGAAGTGATTCACTGATCGTACTTACTCGACCGATTGTCCTGCTAAGTCTCCCCCAACTGTCAAACTGGGATCCCCACAGCTCTGGTCACCTTGTTTTTCCCCAAAGCCGGAGGTTTCTTGGAGCCAATCCCCTTTATTGGCCTCTCCCCTGTGCCACTCCAGGCCAGTTTCCATGGCTTCCTCCACCCAGTCCACCCACAGCCTCTCTGAAGCCGAGGTGGACCAGATGATTTGGAAATTCATTGTAGGCTCGGCACTGGATCCGAGGGGTGGTGTTGACTTCAAGACTTTCAGAGTCGGCCCTTTCACTCAGAGTCTCAGTGCCAGGAGGCCCAGGTCCTGCTCTCCCATTGATGCAGAGAGTTAAGGACCTGGTCTTGGTCCCAGCTTCTGGGATTTGTACTCCTTCTGCTTTTGACATGGTGGAGAGGGCTCTCTCAGCTCCGTCGAGACCCTTAATGCTATCGCCTTTGGAGTCTGTCCTGGCTCCCTCTCTTTCTGGTCCAGATTCTGACATCCTGCCCCCTGAAGGGACAGCCTGTTGCCTCTCTGCCCCAGAGAGTTCCCCCACAGGAACAACCAGACATTTCTGAGTTCTCCCCAGAGAACCCCCTGAGGAGCTCCCTCGGAAACATATGTGTAAAAGGAGGCACTTAGACTCCCTGCCAGAATCCTCATGGAGGACACCGACTTAGAGGAAGGGGAGGGTTCCCCACTATCACCCCTGGATGAAGTCTCCTTTGGGGATGTCATGGAAATCCTTTACCAGTGTGAGAAGTAGTCTGTCCAGAAACACAACCCTGATGAGTTGGTATTCCTGGAGGCATTTGGACAGGACCCTCTACCTCCTAGGTGTCCCCTCCCACAGATCCACTTGTGGATTTGGTTATATCTTGGGCATGGAAGGAATCCAACATGGTGGAGCCCATACCCAAGCATCCTGATAGCATTCTGAGTGCACCATCAGACAAGCAACATTGGTATAAGGGGTCCCTGGTAGATGCCATGGTGGTGGCAGTGGCCACCAAGAGAGAGCTCACTCAGGAGAGCTCTACAGTCCATCCACTGGACTGGGAGTCCCAGGCCATGGACCTTTTTGGGAAGCAGGTTTATGCTTCAGCCAGTTTTGTGGTATATGCACTGAACTGCATGGCACATGTGATCAGACTTCAGCGGGACCTAGTCAAGGAGGTCACTGAGTCTGCCAGAGGGTCCATGTCAGAGGAGAAGAAGGTGTTTTCCTGGATGGCCACCCTCTCTTCCATTTGTAATACCTCTATGCGGCTCCTGTCACATGCTACTGAAGGTGCTGCTAGAGTGGCCAGTACAGGAGTTGCTATCAGGTGTCATGCCTGGCTCCTGCTTTGTGCATTCTCAGAGCCCTTCAAAGCATCTTTTACAAATGCCCTGTATGATGGTTCCACTCTTTTTGGAAAAACTGTATGAGACATGTTGGTCCAGATGGAGAAAGATGGGAAGACCATATCTGCCAGTGGGATCCACTTCTCAACCCCTCAATGATCTTTTTCATCTCTGAAGGCAGTTGGGGGGCATCTCTCACTACATCCAACAGCCTGGGAGTCAATTACAGATGATTGTTGGGTGTTGCCAATCATATCCAGGGGATACTTAATCCCCTTCATTCAAATGACAGTCCTGCCCAAACACCTCCCAGACATTCCACCTGCAGAAATGGAGGAAGTAGCTTTTCCAAGCTGTTTGATAAATGAGTCATCCAGCCCATCCCCCCAGACCAGTCTGGATCAGGCATCTGTTCCAGGTTCTTTTTAGTGCCAAAGAAGATGGGGGAATTAAGACCCATCCTGAATCTTTCAACCCAAAACCTGTCTGTTGCCAAGGCAAAATTCTGCATGGTTACTCTCCAATCCATTCTGCCCTTTCTGCAAAAAAACAACTGGATGTGCTTAGTGGACCTCCAGGATGTGTACTACCAGATCAAAATGGACAGGCACTCCTGGAGGTTCCTCTGCTTCCAGCTGGGGGAAAATCATTACCAGTTCAGAGCGCTACCCTTTGGTCTCACCACCACTCCCTGGGTGTTCACCAAAGTGATGACAGTGATGGTAGCTCACCTGCGGCTGCAGGGGTTCCAGATATTTCCCTACCTGGACAGTTGGCTACTTTCTGCTCCCTCCAGGCATCGCCTCTGCCAAGCCAGGGACCTCCTTCTCCAAACCGCCCATCAGTTGGGTATAACCATAAATTTCACCATTCAGACCAAGGTTTTTCTGACTCCAGACAGGCTTCAGTCCCTCAGCCATCATGTGCTGTATGTTGTTCAGACCCAATATCCCCTGCAAAATCAGTTCTTCTGGTGTTGGGATCCATGGCAGCCATGATCACCCACATCCCCACAGCTCATCTGCATGTGAGGGTTCTCCAATGGACCCTAGCAGTCCAGTTGTCCTTACTAGATCTGCCATTATCCCATCCAGTTCATTTGTCTTGCACCTGCAGGGTTTCGCTTCTCTGATGGCTTCAATCCCTGGATCTTCTTGTGGGTCATCCCTTTATCCTTCCTGCCCCAATGACCACGCTGACCATGGATGCCTCCCTGCTTGGGTGGTGGGGCATTGCATAGGAAGGACAGTCCAAGTCATGTGGTCTTCCCTGGAGACCCAGCTGCATATCGATGTCCTAGAGATGAGGGTGGTGCTGTTGGCGTTGCAAGCTCTTCATGCCAATCTTCCCCCAGGAAAGATTGCTATCCAGACAGACAACATGTCTGTAGTCTGGTACTGCAACAAAAAGGGGGGACCAGGTCTTATTCCCCTTGTTGCAAAGCCATGAGATTGTGGGAGTGGGTGATCTCCACCATCTGGTTTCTGGTAGCAACACACATTCTGGGGAGGGCCAACATTCTGGTGGACAGCCTCAGCAGATCTATTCTGATGCCTTATGAGTGGTCTTTGAATCCTTCAGTATCAGAACAGATCTTTCTAAATTTGGGTTGATCTTGCTGCAATCTCTTCACTTCTCCTTCCAATGCAAATTGCAGCGAGTATTTCACTCTGAACCCCCCTTCTGGGGGAGACCCCAAGAGACACTTTGGTTCATGCTTGGCCATCTGGTCTTCTGTATGCTTATCCTCCACTTCCCGTGATCTCAAAATTCATTCAGAAAGCTCGAAGGCTCGGGAACCTGGTAATCCTCGTTCCCCCTGTTTGGCTTCACCATGTATGGTTCCCTTCTCTGTGGTCATATGTAGTGTGTCCACTTTGGACACTAGATCCGGCTCTGGATCTGATCTCACATCCCTCAGAGATGCCACACCCAGATCTAGTCAGTCTGAAGCTTACAGCTTGGCTGCTCCAGTTCCAGTGATAGCTAGGACTCCCTGGCTGTCTTCTCTGGTTAAGAAGATTTTAGTAGCAGCTCACAAGTCTTCCATTAGGAAGGTTTATGCTAGTAAGTGGAAACATTTTTGATATGGGCATTTCACCATGATTTGGACCCTTTCACTGCTCCAGTTCTCGCCATTTTGGTGTTTCTGGTGGATACTTTTCGGCAAGGTGCCAGTTTTTCTACTGTTAAGGTCCAGCAGGCAGCTATCTCCAATTTTCATATCAGAGACAATTTGGCTTCTCTAGCCTCATCCAAACTTTGTAAAGCTTTTTTGAAAGGTACCTTTTTACAAGGACCCTACACCCACTTGGGATCTTACTTTAGTCTTACAGTCCTTGGTGTCTTCCCCTTTTGAACTAGCAGCTACAGTAGATTTACAATTCTTCTCTTGGAAGACAGCTTTTTTGGTGGCTGTTACCTTGGCTAAAAAAGTGTTGGAGATTCAGGCCTTATTTGTCAAGCCCCCTTATATGGTGTTTCATAAAGACAGGGTGTCCTTGTGCAGGAACCCTTCCTTTCTTCCGAAAGTGGCTTCGGAATCTTACATTAATCAGGTTATTAATCTCCCTGTTTTCTTTCTGAACTTCCAGAATAAGGGAGAGTATAAATTGCATTTGCTTGAGGTTCATAGGAAATTACATTTTTATTTGCATAGAACGAAATCCTTTTGTAAATCTGATCAACCTTTTGCTTCCTTTTCCAAGCCTTTTTTAGGGAAACTTGTCTCAGAGGTGACTATTGCTCATTGGATCGCTCAGTGCATAACTCTGGCATATTCAGCCAAAGTATTATCTCCACCAGGTCAGGTCAAGGCACATTCTACCAGGTCAGTGGCTACTTCAGCAGCTTTTTATTCCAGGGTTTCTTTAGATGACATTTGCTCTACAGCTACTTGGGCATCTTCGCACACATTTATTTTGCACTATAAGTTGGATCTCCTGTCCAGAGGCAGGGCATCCTTTGGCTCCACTGTGCTGTGGAATATCCTTCCATGAGGATATCCCAGGATTTTGTGGTAGTTGAGGACTCTGTCCCACAAGTTGAAGATCAAATGAAAACAACAACTTCGGATAAAAAAAGTTATGTACTCACCATAACATTCTGAGTTGTTGCTTTTCATTTGTCTTCTACCATCCCTCCCTCCTTCCCCCTGCCTGATGCAGGCTGTGTGGTAGACCAGATGCAAGAGACATAACCCTTAGTTTGTCAAGCCTTTGTCTTTCCTATAGTGCTATCAGGGTACTACTGCCAAGGTGTTAGGCTCTTGGTTAGGTTGGGGTGCTACTGTTGGCAGCAAACTCAATCTGAGGGGAGGAGGGAGACAGGGGAATTATGGGTAGGGGAGGAGCTTGGAGCTCAGATCAGATGGTGGAAAACGCAGCCAAGTTGGATCCATACCGGATCCATATTCACACAGGTTGAAGACAAATGAAAAAGCAACAACTCAGATGAAATGTTATGGAGTACATAACTATATACTATTCAAAATTTAGCTTGTCATCTATGCCAACTCCTAGAAGTTTTGTTTGGGATATGACTTCTAGTTAGGTGCCATCATTTGAGGTAATGAAAAATGATTGTTTAAGATGCATCATATTTTTAGTGGCAAAAAGAATAACCTTTGTTTTGTTTGGGTTAAGAAGCTGGGAGTTAGATGCCCATGATTCAATAAGAGAGACAGTCCTGAGTGATTTTTGAACTATGGGGAGGGTGGGGTCTGATCAGAAGGGGTAGAGTCATCTGTATACTGAATGAAGCAGCACCTATGGAGGTTGTATGAAGTGAGTTTGTGTAAATGTTCACGAGTAATGGGCCAAGTTTGGAACCCTGTGGAACTCCTACTGAGAGGGAAGAGTGAGGTGTATGTTTGTTGCTTCTTCACAGCTTGAATCCTACCTGAACATATAGTTGTGGAATCTTTCTAGAACAGATCAAGAGGGTTGTAGAGAGGCAAGTTCAATAAGCACTCTTTGATGTGGGACAGTACCAGATGCTTTAGACAAATCAGTATAGACAGAGGTGACAAGACTTCCATTGTTGCTTTATATATTGATCTTGTTTGTAAAGCTAACAAGTGCAGTAGTAGTACCATGCTTAGATCTGAAACCATGTTGTATGTTGGCGATTAGATTATTAGTTTTACTCCTATCAGCTGGGCTACCAGAATTGGGAGGCTAAGTACAAATTTGAAATGACAAAACTTTGCTCCTTGATTAAAGTCACCCAATAATTCACTGACAGTATGAATTTATTTTTCACTGCAGCTAGTGATGTATTGGAAAGGTGGGAAAGGTTTAACTAAACCTAAGTTAACCAAGGTAGAATCTCACAGCAGAGTTACTGCAACACCCACACCAAGGTGTAATATAGACCACACCTTTCACTCACATGAAAGTAAAACACACATGCATAACCCCAGTCCCCGAAAACAAAAGGGAAAATGTAATTCATTGATCACACTTTTGTCGATGCTGATCTGTAGAAGTAAATCAAGCAAAACAACTTAGACTGACTGTGAAGATTTCTGTTTTCTCAACTGTTATGTGACCTCAGAGTAGGTATGTTTTAGGTTGGTGTCCCTCCCACATGATTGGTGCAGAGGGTTGCCTCCCCTCAAAAAAAAAATTCTCTGAAGTTTATTGAAAGTTGTATTTTCTATTTATCTTCAATTTGTCTGCACTTTATTAATGAGCTTTCAACTGATCAACATGAATCTAAAATATGGACCTTATTGTATCTCTCTAAACTAACTCACTAACTAAAAATAAAGAACCTGGAAAGCATCACTAACTAAAAAAGATATCAGATTCTGAGAACCCTCACTGCAACATTAATTTAAGTAAAAAAATAGAACTTCATTATCAAAATCTGTACAAGCTACCTGCTACACAAATTGCCAAATGTCCTGTTCAGTTGGGTTTTTTGCATACTTTGCATATGTATGTTATCATCATCAACTGCCTTGTTCCCATTTTCTGCATGAGGGTAGCGTGTCATGTTAGCTGTCACCACCTCTCTTAATTCAATACCAGTCTCTTAACTTTTTTGACAATCATGCTTAACTGTCGTAGGTCTTTTCACACACTCCATCCCATCTCTTTGTTGGTTGCCCTAGTTTCCTCTGGCCTTCTTCCTGTCTGTCCCAAATCTTCTTCACCAGATTGCCTTCCGCTTTTGTGCACATGAGTCTGAATCACTGTAATCTGTTCTTTTTGACGTTCTCTGCAATTAGAGCTACTTATGTTTCTACTCTGATGTGCTCATGTCTTTGTCTGTCCCTCAGTGTGCATCGTACCACCCATCTCAGGCACTTCATCTCCATCACCACAGGCTTCCTCAACTGATCTGCCTGCACCACCCAGATTTTTGTACCCCACAGTAGTCCTGGTTGCACCACTGTACAATATAGTTTTCAGCTTCTTACATATCACCCTTTACCTTCTGTGCCAGTTGGCTGCATCCCGTCTGATTCTTGCTTTGGCCTCCTCTTTCAGATTCCCCTTCTCTTCAACAACCCCTCCCAGATACTTGAAGTTGTTAACCTGTTCCAGTATTTTTCCCTTCTATTTCAGTTTTCATCTTCTTATGATTTCCTCCATTTGCTGCCATTACAGTTATCTTCTCTGTACTCAATTTCACCCAAGTGGCTTTAGTTTGGCATTCCATTCCTCTGTCCTTTGATGAAGTCTTTGCTCAGAGTCTGTTTGTAATGCTACATTTTCTGCATACAGTAACTTTTTTGATCTGTCCCCTTTGACTTATTTGCTAATGTAGTCCATCACCAGTATGAACAGTAATAGACCCAAAGTCAAATTCTTACTTATGTATTTGTGTATAATGTTTGTGTATATGTAAATATTTATATTTATATACATACATACATACATACATACATACACAACACATACATGGGTATGATACCTTGTATCTAAGACTCATTTTATCTTATCACATTTGATAGAAAAGATTTTAGAGCAGATGTGTCTCCAGGACCAAACAGTGCTATCTCTTAAAAACCTGCTTTAAAAAGAAGAGGTCTGAATCACTGATTATATCACATGACTATTTTTCATTATGATTGGTCAAATGGTTGTTTTTAAATGGTTTGTTTGAATGTGTATTTTATGGTCTGAAGAAGCAAACACATTGTTTAAACGCTTACCTGATTTTGTTTCTTTTATTAAAGTATTTATATATTTGTACAACTTCAGCCTACTGAACATCTTTGACTTTTGCAACTTTGTGAATGAGTGCGATATTTTTTTTTCTCTGTAGTTGTGTGAATGTGAGGTTAGCATATTTCAGTAAGGGTATGTGGGGGGGGATGCAGGGGGGCTTGTCCCTCCTTCGAAACCTACTTCTTGAAGAGTATTTGCTGTTAATTAAATTTGATTGTGATCAATGTGATTCTATTACATTTGTTTTAAATTAATTTTTTAGTTATTTTGTGACTTGAAAAATGAGTTTTACATCTAAAATATTATATGTTGCACATATATGTACATACATACAGGTATGCATATATAATGTCAGTCCCATAATCACGTCACAGTTCCATAAATCCATACATCTGCTGGACACTTGCACATCAGTGTAACATTTATCCTCATTCCAAGTGCATCAGTGGAGTCAGACCCATTACTGTACATCCCTGTCTGTCATTCATGACTCATCAAAAGTGAAAAATAAATTAAAATACATACACTGCATGTATAAAAATAAATGCTGCACCCTCAAAAAATGCAGTTTTCTGCTAGCCTTGTAGTGTCAGTTTAGGAATAGTCAGCTGTGAGTGTTCAACTATAAATAAATATGGACAATACGCAAACTGAAAATGTATGTAAATTCAGAAGTGTGCCAGTGATATTGGACTATTCTTTCACTAGACTTTGGTCTGACCACAAAGTAGATGTATAAGTTTAGGTATGGGGGATAAAGCCAGCCTCCTCATCAAAATTATAAACTTGAATACACTTCATTACTTTAACTCTATATTTCTGTAGACATGTTTTACATTTTTTATACTTGCACTGTAATAAGTATTAGTTTTAGGTTATGGAGGATATTTATGGTTTAGTGGGTTGTCAGTTTTATATTTTTCTCATTGTTCACAGTCATTTGTTATATTTGTGGTTAAACCATTTGCTTGCTCACTATGAAATGGGGGGATAAAAAAAGAAACAAGCCATGTGATTCAGAAAGGATTACCACAGACAGAAAGCCTTTACATGGCTGTTTTCCCATCCTCTGTAAGCCTTTCTGATTCCTGTACTGCCCTTCCACTGAGATTCCCCACTAAAAAGAGCCCTAACACAGAGGTAGTCCCAGTGGCAGAGCTTGCTGAAGCTGTAGTCCGTGGTTCATAGGTTAATAGATTTATAGGTCAGTAGTATGCTGTCGATCCACAGAGAACTGTAAGTAACCTGGCCACAGTACCCCAAATTTCGATCCCTTTCAATGAGAGCTTTTTGGGGCCAGACCTGAGATATTGTTATGATTCTCCATCCATTTGTAATGTTACTCTTAAAGAGAGAGTCAAGGAACTACTTTGCTTTACATCCAAAAGAAATATATCCTATAAAAGAGGGAATCTCTGGAATGTACAGTATATCTGTCTGAGCAGTAGATCCTGTTTATGTTTTGGAAGAAGTTAAGATCTCTTGAGCAGGTGTTGAGGATATTATTAGTTTTGTGGATGTGCAGGTCACATAGGAGCCCTCCAAGGCTCTATAGGCTAGACAGAGGTCACCTGTGGAAAAGCGAGAGAGTGAGCTTTAAGGCAGTTCTCAGTGTAACTGAAGGAGGACATGCCCTTGATTATATTCATGATGAAATACTGAGCAATATGCTTAGACAGGTATGTACCAAAGGGGCCATTATTCCCTGTTGTGGCCTGAAGAAGGATGAGTCAAGTGGGATGGTAACATATAACCACAATCAAGAGTGAAGTTAGTATGACAAACCAATCAACTAAAAAATACACCCCCTGCAACTTAAACCAACTTTAGGATTGCATAATCATGAAAAAGAGCAAATTCCAAGTTTTCAGTACTTAGTGTTTTAGATATTTTGTGCCAGCAACAGCTTATAGATATTTTGACTTTAGATCAAATGAATGTCATCCAATACAATGTACAATATTTTAATTTATGTTAGTTTTGAGACAATGTAAAATGTCTTTTGATGGATAAAGTATTGAATGATCTTAGATTTCCTGTAGTAACTTTGAAAATGCTAAGTTTTAGAGTTATTGAAATAATTTGAAAGTTTAGCTTTGTTTCTGATTATTCTACAGAATCAATGGATCCCACTGTAGTGGTAATTAGTCATCAAACTTGACTATAAACATTGTAAAATGTTTATTTGAATTTTATAAAGTAAACGTACATGAGGTATTGTTGTGTGAATGATTTAAAGGTAGGAATGTTTCAGTGAATCACATAATAAAGATATTAAATATACCGAAAATGGTAATAGATGAAATAATGGCCAGAAAAGCTTTGGTCTTAAGTGAATTCTAGTTTGCACATTGCTGAGTATTGCTCATCAAGTTCCTTGTCTTATTGACCTATTCAGTATTTAAATTTCCCTCACTCCCCCTTAGTAGATCAGTAGCCATGGATTTGCACTTCCTGACTCTCTCTTTGGCCAAGCTGGTTGAGATGGGTACTGTGAGGCATCATAGCAATTACCTCGTGTACACTGACAACCCACTTATTCTTAATTAAACAGATAGAGTATGTGAGAGGTGTAAATGCACTTTAATCCTTGAGGCCAAGCTTTCTCACACAACCTAAACTAATGCTATAGAGGTTGCCAGTGACACTTGCACCATGCCTACTGCACAGGGTAAAGACCTTACATATAAAATGACTTATGCTGAGGCACTTACAGGGAACCATCATAAAACACTTAGATGTCCTGCATAGCACAGTCAAAGAATGGGGTCCTCAGCCATCATGTAAACACTCTGTTAAAACACCACCCACAGCAGTGCCTCTACTGCTAAGCCCTTAAGGCAAACCAATGCACAGCCAAATTTCCTGGTCATTGGTGGTTCTGTAGTGAGGCACATCAATGTCCCCCTCACTACACTGAGTAAGGAGAGAGTCGTGGTTAGCTGCCTTTCTGTTGCTAGGATCCATCAAGTGAACCACAGGTACTAATGTGACTCTGTCATAGTCCATGTGGGTGCTAATGACCTGAGATGTACCTTCCTTGACTGTATGAAGTGAGACTTCGTTGATCTCACTGATTATATGTCTGAGGCAGCATACTACCTTCTCTAAGGATGATGCCATATTACTAAAAGAAAATGATTGATTTTAACAATTTGATTAGCTTTGGGTGTCAGTCCAGTGGGATACAATATTTGATGGCCTGGGAGGACATGGTTGAAAGACCACGCTGCTTTGTGAGGGATGGTCTGCATGTATCCCCTCTAGGCTTTTGGATATTGGCAAAGACATTTTCCACCCCTTAGTGCCTTTTTAGACAATGCCAAACAGATAAACTTCCTGACCTAACTGAACCTACAAAGGAATATCTGAAGGTGGTAATGTTCAGTGCTATAAGTCTTGACAAGAAACACCTCTCCCTGCAAAGTCTTCCTGTCCCTGGAGAGTGTAGACATCTGTGTATTAATGGATAAATTGTTTAATGTCACAGAGAGTACCCCAGCAATGAAATATTATAATTCCTTTTAGACTTTAGACCAGCTACTGCACAGGGATATTAAAAACTAAACTTGCATCCAGACTAGTTAAAGTATATGACCCACTGGAGCTCATACATGTGCAACTCACCGTAAACAGGATCTCAAACAATATCCTTGCAACTTATAGGCCCCCCTCCATGTCCCAGAAAGCTCATGCTGCCTATTTCAGTGTACCAGATTCCTTTACTGCTCATCCCAATATGATACTCATGGGGATCTTAACTATCCCGATTGAGAATTCTACACCACTTCGAATGAACAAGCCCAGCGATTCCTAAGATTTGTTAATACTAACATCCTGGAACAGTTGGTCGATTCTCCTACCATGTTTGCAGACATCCTTGACCATGTACTCACAAATATGAGGGGCTGAGGTTCCTCACCCAGTGCAATGTTATTGTATGCCAGATCTGGCCATAATGTAGTATTGTTCAAAATAAAAATTAAATCTGGGGAATCCAGCAAAACCAAAACCATTTAGGAACTATTCCAAGTCTAACCTCTCTTTACTAAGTGACACCTTGGTTAAATTACAAGCACATTAGAAAATGTAGTATATGCTGGACTATTTCCACAGTCTCTGTACAGCCATAGTGATAGCTGTATAGATTGAGCTGTTCTCACTCATATTAAGAATATGACAAACTTAAAAGGCAAAGCACCATGGTGGAATCACAGTATCAGTTATACAACAAAACAAATATTGGCCAAGTGTAGGTGGAACAAAGCTCCATGACCAATCTAAACAGCTGGCTAAGAGAGTTAGTTAATATATGAAAGGCTAAATTTGAAGAAAAAATAGCTTCTCATGCAAAGGACAACCGCAAAGCTTTCTACATTTATGTCGGTAACCTCAGGGAACTATGTAACAATATGCAGAACATAATGTATATGTCATCACCCATACTGAAATGGAGGCCATTGCCAAAGTTTTAGCTGATAGGTTCAGCTCTGATTCTCCCACCCACTCCCCCTGATAGTCCAAAGGAAATATCACATACCACAATCACCCCAACCATTACTAGGAACAGGTCATCAGTGAATTTTACAAAGCCAAAAACACTGCATCTATGGGCCCCAATAACATTAAATAACATGAAATGTGACCTGTCTAGTCCACCTGAATCACTTTTCAAATGGAGCCTACAGTTAAATTTTGTGCCCAAGGAATGGAAGATGTCTACAGTCATTACCCTGCACAAAGGAGGTCCAACCACTGATCAGGTGTCCAACCACTGATCAGGTAACTGCAAGCCCAGAAGTCTGCTGTAAAGGGTTAAAATGAATATTGCATGTGTTTTAAAAAGGCTGGTATATGTGACTCCAAAGTATTGTGTAACAACAGAAAAGTACAGATTCATTTCCTGAGCTTGATGCAGCATTTCTTGTAAAACACACGGTAAACTGAAACTTATTCCTTAATAGGCTAAGATATAGATAAAAAGTAACAAACATTTCTTGCAAAACTCAACAGTTTTCTGTTGGAAGTTTAGCAGTGGTCTAAAAGAGAAAGTGTATTATCTTGATAACTTTTCTTATAAAGTAACCATGGGATTATTTGTTTGGGGAGACATGAATTTCTGAGTATGGTCTCCCACACATGTATGTTTTCTTAATAAAAAAGGTATCGTACTCTCCCAATGACTGAATAATTGTTTAGTTCATAAAAGTTGGTGCTGTGACTCAGATTTTTTCGAACCGTCTGAAACTACCTCATCAAAAAAATCACCTTATTGAGCTCTGTTGACAGTATTCTGTCTGGTGCTGTTGTATTAGCTCACAGCTGCACCTTTCTTTTGAAAATGTTCAGTCTTGGCAGAGCTCCGGATTCTACAGGTGAGTGTTGCTGTATGTATGTGGGTTTCGTATGTCAGTAGGATACTTTTTATTTCTGTATAAGCATTGTAAGTTTCCTTTACAGTGGGAAAGAATATAGGTACTTTGAAAGAGCCAGAGATTGGTAATCCTACTAGATATATGTTTCAAGATTGTAACAAAGACTGTTGTGCTTATTTAAATAAATGGCATGAGCTTACTACAAATGATGGTAAATTAATTGTTCCACCTGCAGGAACTTTAGATAAAGGCATTCTGTTAAACACACAAAAACAGCTTGTAGAAAAAGATAATAAAGTGCCTGCATGCTGCTGCTCAGCCTTTAATGCATGCAATGGTAAAAATCTTAAGATAGATAAAAGGACTCTGCAATTTGTAGTTTAAAACATAACTCAGCTAAATTAAAAACACAATTACAGTCAGCTAATAAGACTGATAACCTCATTTAATGTTCTGGGTGCTGGATAACTATGAGCTCTGTTCTCTTAGGAACTTACAAAATTACAGCTTAACCAACATGAGTCATCCGATGATGACACCTTGATTTTACCTATCACACCACCACCATATAATGCACCTTCCCCTGCCCAGCAGAAATCCTCTTACTCCAGAGACTTCTACCACACCACCTTCTCAGGAAAGCCAACATCCTGATTTACCCCTTTCCACAAGTCAGCCTAAAGTTTTGTCCCCTTCCTTCTCAGACGGTACATGACAAAAAGAAAAAAAAAATCAAAGCACCTGACTACACAGATGCTTATCTGCCTTCCAGGGTGACATAAAAAAGGGGTATTATTTTACTCTGCTTGGCAGCATAACTTACACTCACACAAAGTAGTTACTCAATGTCATGTTTTCATAGATGATGAAGGATATTTTGCCCTGATAATTTTAATACAAACAAAGATGAAACAGACTGCTCTTCTGAAAAAGATGGGGACAAGTTCCAAACCCAGCCCTTGGCAGGAATAAAGTGACACCTTCCACTGTCATTGTGGTCCTCCCTTGGTCAACAGTTGATTTTCAGACCATCTTGGATTTCCTTCCATCAATCCATATCAATTCTGCAAAATATGCCAGAATTTTAAAGGGACATCTTCAGTTCCAAAATCCCACCTTAGAAGATCTTAGGGCAGTGTTAGAGACATCTATTCCACCTGATTTATTTATACAGATTTGGGAGCATGCTAACATACCATACCCTATTGCTCAATATACTGCCATCAGTGCTTTTCAGAATGTTAGGACACGCTTTCTACATGGTATTACTTTTGTGTGTCTTCTGGTACCTAATTGGTTTCGAATAAAAGTGGTCATGCAGAGAAAAGACAAGCCTGTTAAACATATTTGTAGCATATAACATATGCTTTGGAAGGCTTTTCAGGCTATTCTGAACCGAATGAGGAGCCAGTAGCGAGTGGCCTTTCAGCTGCCTTCACAGACAGGTTGCTTGCCCCCTGTTCATAACCAATTAAAAAGGGTTTGTTTAAATTCGCCAAGTTTGGGACTTAATCTTTTAAGTAAATACCTTCTCTGTAAATTACAATGTACTGTGTTTTGCACACCAGATGGTATATTTTTAAATGTTCCTGATGGGTCTCTGGTGATGCAAATGTGTGCCGTCATGGGCATTTTGGAAGAGGAATCACTATTTTCTGGCCTCACTGAAACAAAACCTGTACAGCCAATGGAGGCATCATTGTGCAGTTATAGGCAAGTTATAAAATGAAGTAGGGCTTATTAAGGATGCCACACCATTCTAAATCATGTTAAAACAACATAAAGACCCACCCATGGTGACACAGTATCTTCTTTCTGCAAAAGCAGAATCAGAAATTGAACCAGTCATCTTAGTACTGTTACAGCAGAGCATAATCCTCCCTAGTAAAAGTCCCTGCAATACCCCCATTTTGCCAGTAAAGAAGCCAAGCAAAGTCACTTATAAATTTGTGAAAGACTTAAGGGCAGCAAATGCAATAGTTGTGCCTACTTTTCCTGTAGTGCCTAACCCAACTACCATACTAAGTTAACTTCCCCTTCTGCCACCACTTTTTTGGCTGACATTTCTTCAGCATTTTCTCTATTCCAGTACATTCTGATAGCCAGTAGTTATTTTCATTCACATACAGAAACCAACAGTATACATGGACACGTCTATGTCAAGGATATGTACAATCACCTACTCTTTTTTCAAGGAAAATAATAAAAAAAAAAACAGCTAAATAAAATACAGTTACCTTGTGGGTCTGCACTAGTACAGTATGTAGATAATTTTCTTTTAGTGCCTAACTCTTTAGCTGCTTGTCAAACAGTTACGGTTTTCCTTTTAACCAAATTAGCCAACTCAGGGTTCAAAGTAAATCAATCCAAGCTCCAGCTTTGGCAGTCACAAATTCAGTATTTAGGGCACCTAATCTCTAAAGGTGTACAAAACATTTTACCCTCTCGTATTGAAGCAATACAGACAGCACCAAGACCTAAAGTCTAAAACAACTTAAAGCATTCTTGGTTTGGCAGGTTATTGTAGACAATGAATTTCTAATTATGCTGAGGTAGTTAAACCTTTATTAGAGTAATTAAAAAAAGACATGGCACCCAAGTAATGCGAATAGTGCGCTCTGCTAATGCGTCCTTCTCTAGTGTCATAACATAGTTTGATAGGGGTTTGAATCCAGCAAGTGGCAAGTGTGTGTGAAGGGGGGTTAGTGTGTGTGTATGAAAAGAACATCCCTTTTAAACGGACCATAAATTAATCTCACTGGAGATCCACATCCCGCCCCCAACCCCAGCAAAAAAGACCACAGTGAAGACCTTCTCAAAAGCAAACTTCACACTTCTTAAGACTGGAGTGGTATCCTTCAAGGCCCCCGAGCCAGTGGAAACCACAACCCACGCTGCTGAAACCCTTACAAATGCCTTCTACGAGCACCTCCAGGAATGTATGGATCAAGCAATCCCTAATAAAATCAAGACCCTTCCCACCAAAGGCAGGCGCCCGGTCTGGTGGACCCCAGCCATAAACAAACTCTACAACAAGAGGAGAAAGCTACTACATGACAGAGCAAAATCCCTAAAAGGGAAGGCATCTCTGATCAATACTAGCAAAAAACTACGATCACTCATAAAATCATCCAAGGCCAACTTTGAGAGAAAAATCGCTAAAGACACAAAAGACAATCATAAGGCCTTCTTTAGTTATGTTAGAAACCTGGGTGGAAACTCCCAGATATGCTCAGAATTAGTCCAAAATGATACAAAAATCACTGAACCCACAGACATTGCCAACATACTGGCAGACAGGTTCAGTGCAAATTTCTCCCCTCCCTCCCCCCAAAAAGGAGAAATATCTATCCCACCAGAGTCTAGCCTCCCAAACATCTCAGATGCCCAGGTGAGAGCTGCTCTCTCTAAAGTAAAAAACACAGCATCAATGGGACAGGGCGGTGTCCCCGGCTGTGTGCTACATGAACTCAATGAGGAACTAAACCCACACATAAGGCTGCTGTTTAATCTTAGCCTTACTACAGGATACGTACCCAAAGAATGGCATACGGCAACTGTGGTCCCACTCCACAAAGGCGGTGCTTCTACGGACCCTGGAAATTACCACCCCATAAGCTTGACGAGCCTTGTCTGCAAATCTATGGAGAGGATCATAATGGAACTCATAAATAAAGACATTGGGGACCTACAGACACTGGATCCTACCCAATTTGGCTTTGTCAAGGGCAGATCCTGCCTCTTGAACTTGGTTGACTTTTGAAACAGTCACTAAGGCTATTGATGAGGGTAAGGCAGTTCACACAGCCTACCTTGACCTAGCAAAATCGTTCGACACAATACCCCACTAGGGCATCATAGAAAAGCTCACCAGCTTAGATGTAAACCCATATGTCACAAGATGGGTTGCAAACTGGCTCAAGGACAGAACCCACAGGGTTAGAGTTGCTGGTGCCATGTCAGACTCTAAGCCGGTCACGAGCGGTGTCCCACAGGGCTCAGTACTGGGCCCCCTCTTGTTCGGCATTTATTTTTCTGAAGTGCAGGCAAACATAGGGGGATTGTGGCTGACAAAATTTGCAGATGACTGCAAACTGGGCACCATAATTGACACTCCATCAGACACAGACATCCTCCAGAGAAGTCTCATAGAAATGGATAACTGGTGCCAGAGCCATGGCCTTAAGCTAAATGCCAAAAAGTGTATAGTCATACCCTTTGGGAAAAACAAGGTAACCCCTAATTACCACATAGGTGGTAATCCATTAAACACGGAAGAAGTTATCAGGGACCTGGGGACCCAAGTTGACAGTAACCTCTCTTTTGACACTCACATTGCCAAAGTGGTTAGGAAGACCTTCTACATTGCCCACCTGATCATGAAGGGATTCACATCCAGATCAGGAGAGGTCATTGTACCCTGTACTCTTCACTTATCAGACCAATGATTGAGTACAATGCCCCATTCGGAATGTACCTTACCCGACACCTGCAGCAGTTGGAAAGACCCCAAAAGTTCCTCACCAAAAGGATAAAGGGGCTCAAACATATGTCATACGCTGCCCAACTGAAGAAACTCCAGCTCTATTCAGTTGCATACCATCTGCTCAGAGGTGATCTGTGCCTGACATACAAGGCCATGTCCAACCCGGAATTAATGGACATGCTCCACCTGAAAAAATCCAAATCCACCAGAGCCACGAGAGCAAGAGACTTAAACATCAACACGGATATAAATAGGACATGCTGGAGGGACAGATTCATCACCCAGAGACACCCTACACTATGGAACAGAATCCCAGTCCATGTGAGGCAGAGCCCCTCACTGACTCTGTTCAAGAGAAATCTTGATGAGTGGATGGGAGATCGTAGGTTTACCCCGGGAATCATCTCTGTGTCACTGCTGGACAGAGGCACAGCAAACTAATGGGTATAGTATTCTCATCCTAAGGGGTGGTGAAAGCCACACACACTCTGGCTACGCTTATAAATGCCCTAGGGCAGATAGCCTAGTATGAACCTATGAACCTATGAACCTATGCCACAAACACGCTTTTACCCAGTTAAAGTTGCTTCTCAGAAAATCCACCAGCATCAGTATTACTATATTATTTCAAGGTATTCTTTCTTTGCTGCTGTAAAAAACAAAGTAGCATTAGGATTATTAGTACAGCAAAAATGATGGCTTTAGACCAACTTTAGACCATTTGACTATTACAGTACAAATCTTGACCCAGTAGCAGTTACCATTCCTTATTGCATTAAAGTTGTAGCTGCAACTGCCCGCATAGTTGAAATGGCAGCAGAACACACACTGAATCATGAGACTTTTGCTGCAGTTCCACATTCTATTTATGCCTTGTTGCTAAAGACCAAAATATAATATCTTTCTGGTTCTAGACTCTATATATATATATATATATATATATATATATATATATATATATATATATAAGTTGGCGTTACTAAGTAAACCTTCTTTGCGAATTGTTAGATGTCCTCCTTTAAATCCAGCTTCTCTTATTCCAGCTGTTGATGAAGGTGAACCTCATGATTGTGTTTTTGATGTTAACAATGTACTTCCTCCTAGACCTGACCTTTGGTATACACCTTTGCAGGACCCTGACTAAATTTTGTTCATCAATGGATCCTGTATAAGGCAAAAAGAAGGGCAACTAACAGCAGCCTTGCAGTGTGTGCAGCTGATCAGATTTTATTGATTGAACAATTACAGAAAAATGTTTCAGATCAAATAGCTAAATTAGTAGCTATTACTGAAGCTTCAAACTGGCAAAGGAAAAGACTGTTACTGTTTTCAATGTTTCTAGAGATGCATGTGGAGTGGTTCCATGATTTTGGTACCTTGTAGAGGAAATGAGGTTACTTCACTTCTGCGGGGACCACAAATAAAAATACTTTGTTTGTTAAAGAACTACTAAATGTTTTGTTATTACCAAAAGAAATAGCTGTGGTTAAGTGCAATTATCATAAAACCAATTATTCTTTTAAATCTTTAAAATATTTTTGCTGATAGAGCAAGACAGGCTATCTTGTTAAATCATGTTCGGGCTTCTTTTCTTCAGCCTGTTCAAGTTAAAAATGTACCTGTAGCCTTACAAAACGTATTAGGGGGAATTCAACAAACCCCACATGGATTAATTTTCCATGTAGGCATAGTGGCATGGAGCTTACACAGAAGTAAGCAGCTGTGCGATTCAGTAAACAGAGCTGAGAGGAGTACATGAGCATGCCAACACGGAAGTATCCATGGCATGCAGATCACCTAATAAGCAAGTGAATTGCATGCAAATGAGGGTGTAGAGCCAGCAAGCAGGTAGGCAGTCCTGCAGATCTTGTGTTGGTGTCCGAAGTGTACACAAAAAAATTCCATGTACATAAAATTAAAAAGTGAACAGGAACTGTAAAAGCCCAGTAAGAAGGTCAGAAATAGCAAAGCAAACACAGATATGTGCAAAACTATGACCTGTGTGAACAAAAAGTAATGGAAAATAATTTAAAATAATTAATTTTAATACCCATATTATGTTTGGTGGCACACAGCAGTGTGCAAACATTCCGTTATGCAAAAAAAATATTTAAAAGTGTAAAAACGAAAAAAATAAAATATGTGTAATTCATTATAGAGCCTTGCATGGAGTATGTACAATGGTAGATGTCTGTGGTTGCTAAGGAGGCAGGTCCTGGAATAGTGTAGTTTTCCAGATGTGTGCACGGATCTGTATGCAAATGAGCTTGGGTTACTGAATAGCAAAAATGAGTATCCTTGCCCACAGATCACATCCGTAGCCCCAAAACAATGTTGATGTCCACAGAAGGGTAGCTGATATCAAAAGGGGGTGTGTCTCTATTTCTTTAAGCACATTGGATCTCAGCAGCACCTCTTTGGTTTGCATGCTGCTGAGCTGAGCAGGGGGGAATGTCCATTGCTGCTTAGCTTTGTTTAGATTTGTGGCGCATGTTTAAACTGGTTTGAGTGTGTTTGTGTGGTGCGCCACTGTGATGAGCATTCCCATTCATGGGGGTGTATCTGTTGACTGCTAAGGATTGTTTATACCTGCGGTGTGGTTTTGCATGCAGCGCTCCAGTGCTTAGCAAGGAAGACTGTCAAAAAAGAAAAAAAATTGGCTGAGAAAGCCAATCTTATATAACCTACTGATGACCCCTGTTCCATCTAAACTGGGCCATTCCAACCTTTCAATGATGTACTTGGCAGGTGGAATGCATCATAGTTAGCCAATCACACAGGCTGCATCTGCAGCACAGCACAATAACATATGCATACACCCTACAATCTGATTTCTCCCTATACTCTTCACCATTGGAGTACAGACTTGGAAATTTTAACTGAGAACATCCTAGGGGCTGCTCCACCTCTGCTACATCTGTATGTGCTAGATGCTGAGGCCAGTGCTATTGCTGCTGCTGACAGTAGGCCTAGACTGAGAAGGAGAAGAGTGTTCAGTCCCAGGATAACCTTCCAGGAGCTACATGTGCTGGAGATTGTAGCTTACAGGGTGGACAGGAACATACTACAAGAACTCACCAACCTCTGCTGCCCTCACCTCAGACCCAGAGCCAACAGAGGGAAACCCATCCCAGTGGAAACAAAGGTATGTGTAGCCTTAGGATGCTAGCAATAGGTACTTTTCAAAGACCAACTGGGGACATTATGGGGGTCTCACAAGAATCAGCACTCAGGGTACTCCACTAGTTCCTGGATGCCATGCCAACACACACCAGTGAGCACATTTATTCACCCCCACACTCCTGAAGAGATGGTCAGCAGTATGTGTCTCATCTACCATGTAGCACATTACCTTGAGGTACTGGGTAACATAGACTGCACTCATGTCCACATCAGAGCACCGCCCAGTGAGGAGGGGTAGAGTCTACATCAACCACAAGGGGTATCACTCCATCGACATATAGGTCATGTGCAATGCCCAGGGCATTATCATGAATGTGTGTCCCGGTAGCCCTGGTAGTTATCATGACTCCCATATCTGACACACATCACAGCTGTAAAAGATGTTTGCCAGGTGGGACATCCCTTATGGCCATCTACTGGGGGGATGCTGGCTATGCACTGGAACTGTGGATGATGAAACCCATCAAAAATGCACACATACCTACCAAAGAACACCATAATGAGGCATGCGCACAAACTAGGAACATCATAGATCATGTGTTTGGGCTGCTCAAGTCACAGTTCCAGTGCCTCAATATATCTGGTAGAGCCCTGCAGTACTCTCCAGCCACATGTGCACATGTGCACAGATGATCACAGTATGTGTCATGCTACACACTATGATCCTGTGGAAACTGCTGCTGCAGGATCATCACAGGGAAGAGACACACAGTTCCCCACCAGTGCCTAGGTCCCCACAGCCACACCCACATGGGGATTCAGAGGAGGAATCCCCCCGAGGCTGTTCCTGTAGGCAGACATAGGCGTGCCCAATATGCCCTGGCCTTGACCAAGAGGTAACGCATAACACATGCACTGACAACCTAGGGTCTGAGGGACTGACACTTTACTCTGACTCGCATACATAGTAAAAATGGGCGGCACAGTGGTGCAGTGGTTAATGCTGTTGCCTCACAGCAAGAGGTTCTCCAGTTCTATTCTCAGCTGGGGTGCCTTCTGTGTGGAGTTTGCATGTTCTCTCTGCATTCGCGTGGGTTTCCTCCGGGTACTCCGGTTTCCTCCCACATTCTAAAGACAAGCTTCTGGAGCATTTCTCCCCAGGCCTCCACTGAAAACAGGATCTGTGGAACCTAGTCGGACTTTCCTGGTCAACAAATGTTAAATAAATAAATAAATAAATAAATAAATAAATAAATAAATAAATAAAGGATGCCGGCCACACCACACAACCTGTACCCAACCATGTATTGGCTGTGTACTGCATGCATTAGACAGAGTCAGCCATGAAACACAGGTCTCTCAACCACTGTGTTCACAAGGTAAGTCACTCTTCTATACAACAAATATATGTACTAGACTATGGTAGTTGGACTTGCTGCATGTGTTCAAAGGAATGTAGTGGGCTACTGAGCTACTTGCAGAGAACTAACAGCTACTTAGGACAACAGGTACTCTGTCCAATACTGAGTGCCCCATAATATGCATTAGGCCACATGGCTGGAAACCCCACTGCATTATGCAAGGGAAATGCCAACCAGTGGGGTCATAGGACAGATGCATGACTGTCAATGCCAGAGTCCCCTACCACCAGTGCATCAGTGTTCCCATACAACAGCAGTAACAGTATGTTTACAAGGATATAGCAGCACACCACACAATTCCAGGGCTGTCACAAAGAACCTGGCCACATGTTCTATTTTCCACAAAACGGAGGGGTCACAGTATATGTTTGTATGCTGCTGATAGTGTGAGGAATTAAACCTCACTTTTTGGCAGCTAATGTGGGTCACTGGGCTAAGGACATTAGCATGCTTGATGGTGTTGATGGTTCCAAACTGGCCGTACCTACAACTTTTGCATGTGAGTTATTCATATGGTAGGAGTCCCACAGACTGTCAAAATGCCACAATCTGTTTCTGCAAGAAAGCTGGACAAAGCCAGAGGAAATGGGACAGAGGGCCAAACCTACAGACATTATGCATGCTCTTTGTAACCTAGAAGGTAGCTAGTATAATAGCAGGTTACAACAGGTCACATACACATAATGAAATCCTTCTTTGGGCCTCATCTAATATCAAGCTTGAGACATACATCCTAGGAGATGTAAACATTGACTGGAACAAGATCACTGCTAAAAATCCCACCATTTCAATCAATCTGTGTAATTTCACTCAACTCACAAATGCTATTACCATACCCAATAAAAATAACCCCCCAGGCTTCATACTGGACTGGATCCTTGTCTACCACCCAAATAAAATCTCCCACACTGGCACCTTACCAGGCTCCATTTATAGAGCAACCCCCTCCTCTCCTCACCTACACCAATATATCCATACTCAAAATCTCACAAACTTTAACCCCACAACTTTCTCTAATTCCCTCAAACTGATAAATTGGGACAAATTAAAAATTCTCCCTCTAGACAATGCAGTTGAATTGTTCAACTCAACTTTCTTAGATACCCTTAACTTCCAAGCCTCTCCAAGAATAAAATGTATAACAAACAATTCCTCCCCCTGGCTTACTAAAGATACCAAAACACTCATGCAACAGAGGGACAAGACCTGGAAACTCTACCATCGTAATAAGCTCCCTGACACCTTTCTTAAATATAAACAACTCTGCAACTTAGCCAAAAAACATATTATACAAGATAAAAAAGTATACTATAGCTCACTCCAATCTAATCATTCCTCAAACCCCAAACAATTCTGGAAATCCATCAACTCTCTTCTCAACCCAGGCACCAAAAACAACCCTTGCCCTGACACTTTAGCTTACCCAGAAATAGCTACTCTGTTCAACTCCTTCTTTACTAACGCTATAGCAGAACTCACCAAAACATTCCCAAACAACATCACCTCCCCCCAACTCAATTCCTCTCCCCAACCTTCAATCCCAAACCCTCTTCCCATATTCCATCTCAAACCCATCCCCACCTCATATTTAAAAAACTTCTCTCTATGTTTAAGCCTTGCTCCAATGCCTCTGACAACATCACTCTTTCTAAAAATGTCAGCAGACAGCATCGCCATCCCCATTAGCACACTCATCAATAGATCCATACACGAATCATATGTCCCCAAACTGTGGCATGCAGCCTTTATCCTACCCCTCAATAAAGGAAAAAAAAATAATAATATATCCAACTTCCGACCCATAGTATTTCTCTCCCCTCTTTCAAAAATTCTTGAGAAATGCATCCACCTCCAGCTCATGCCATTCCTTACAAATAACCATCTCCTGACCCCAACACAACATGGGTTCTGTCCTGGCCATAGCACAATAACACTCTTCTCTCATTTCTAGACATCATAAACCAAGCCCGTGACTCTGGAGAACTTGTATCCACAGTCCTCCTCGGCCTCTCCAAGGCTTTCAATACAGTCTCCCATACCCACCTTCTTAACCACCTCTCTAATTTTAATCTTGCACAAAACACCATTACCTGGTTCAGCAGCTATCTCTCTGAAAGATCTCAGGCAGTGAAATGGAAGACTGGCACCTCAGCCTTCCTTTCTACCCCAACCGGAGTACCCCAGGGATACATACTTGGCCCTATGCTCTTCAATATTTTCATTAATGATTTCCATGCAGCCATTCCTAACACTAAAATAGTACAATATGCAGAGACAAAACTTTAGTCTGGTCTGCATCAAACCTCCCTGAACTCCAAACAAAAACTCAAACTGCCTTCTCAACTACTGAGAACTGGTTACTTCAAATCACCTCTCTTTGAATGCCAACAAATCAAAAATCCTACTATTCTCTCCCTCAAAATGTCTCCCCCTCAACAAAACCTCTTTCAATATTGTCAGCCATGCCAACTCCACTATAGAGGTTGTTCCTTTTGCTAAATTTCTTGGAGTTACTATTGACGAACACCTAAAATGTGATACCCATATTCATATAAATATTAAGAAAACCCATCAGAAACTTGGCATGCTGTACAGAAACTCCAACTTCCTCTCCCCCTCAACAAGACAAACCCTTGCCACTACCTACTTAGTACCTTCACTAATGTATGATGCTCCCCCTCTAACCAACTTATCTTCCTCGATCTCTTCTAAGCTAGAAACCTGTTATAACAAAATCTCAAAGTTCGCCACCTCATCCAAATACTCCACTCACCACTGTATACCTCTCCACCACCTGCAATGGCTAGAACTTCCCAACTACCTTGACTACCTCCAACTCATTACTACTCACACGTTTATTTTTAAACCAACTTTATGCCCAGCACTAACTAACATCTTACCATTATGTACCCCTCACAGAACTCTAAGGTTTGCCCACCAAAATCTAATCTCTGTATATAAACCTAATCGTCCCGCTGGTCAGCCTTTCCTATCCTTTTCCTTAGCTAAAAAATGGAATTCTCCCTCCATCTCTAAGAATTTCTGAGAATTATAAACCCTTCAAAACCCAGATCCATTCTTACCTCTCCCATAAATGGAAATGCAATTGCACTCTACCTACCTAACCTGCTTAATACTTGAATACATTCATCACACATTCGGTTTGTTCTTCCTTACACATTAGGGATTAACCCTATGTACTACTTTCTTGCTAATGTTACTTCTATACCATTCTCAGATGATTTAAATCTCTGTACTAATTTAACTCTGTTCTACTGTTCTCAACCAGTAAACTTGCAAATATGTATTATACGTTACCCTATGTTCCTGTTTAACTTTGTTTAGTTTTTGCTGTTTTGTATGTAAAATCTGCTTACTTTGGTTCTATTTCTACTGTGTATTGTACTTCATATTATAGAGCTTGTACTATGTATTATGGAGCTTTTCTCCCTGGGCCTTCACTGAAAATGGGCTCCTTGAGCCCAGTGGACCCCCCCATCATCAAACTGCAAATAAATAAATAAAAGGTCAAATTAGCAGCAGGATATAAAGGTCATCACTTAACTGTGTCAGTATTTACAACAATTCAGTGGACTTAATTTAGTAGTATCTGACCAGATAAACACAACTGTAAGAGGAACAGAGCAAACATACGGGGTGGAAAGCTGGGCATTCTGCAAAAACATTTGCAGTGAGAGGTGTGAAGACTGTTACCTTGTGTGCGATGCTACATCATGTACCCCAGTCACATCATACCTCTCAACAACTTAGAGAAGGAAATCTGGACAAAGCCATGAACAATATTGGACAAAGGCCCAAATATAAGGAGAAGGATTAACTATTGGCCAGATAAATGTGGAAAGTTCAGAGAATAACAGGTTGTGCATTAGCATGAATGTCCTGATGTGCATGAAGTCAGTAACTGAAATGTCTGACATCATTTCCTAATGTTCAGTCTGTAATGATTTGCCACTAATGTACCTGAAAATCACAATGCTATGTAAAACGTACAAAAAATATGACAAACAACTTTGTACATTCTATTATAATCTGGACAGTTGATAGGGATGTGCCATATATTATGTTCAGCATACAGCCTGGAATGCCTTGGACAATATCAGGGAAGTGCTGTACTGTGTCAACAGATGCAGCAGCCAATGGTCTGCAGCACACAAAATCCTGGACTGGAGTACAGGAAGCTCTGGCTTGGAGTCACCTTGTAAGTACTGACCGTCACATTGGGTGTGCTCCTTCAGTTAGCTAACTGGAACCCAACTCTGTTGCCTCATCCTCCCAAAGACCTGCTGTATGGAAATATGTCTGTACATACAGACAGCTACATATACATATTTGTCGCCCCTATTCCCCTCACACATGGTTAGTGTATCTATTAGTAAGTGGCACATATATATATATATATATATATATATATATATATATACATATATATATATATATATATAAAATGTATATATACACACACAAATATATATATTTATATATATATATATATATATATATATATATATATATATAAATATATATATATATATATATAACATATACATAGCAACAGTTAAGGCGACATCCCTGTCCACTTCAAAGTACTGACTTTCAAAATCCCTAAACTCAAAATACTGAGACCAAAGTCTCTAAAGCTCAAAATACTGAAAACTCAAAATACTGAAAACTCAAAATACTGAAAACACATGGGATACCAACACTTATTATATCCAAGTACAAGTACATACTGAAACAAATAAAACACAAACCATATTACTCTTCTCCAAGTATAAGTAGGGGAAAGCCCCCCCTGGACCCCCCTGTGGGGGGCTGTGCCCCTGTATGCATGTCCCCACATACCCTCAGAATGCTGGGATTATCTGCACTTATACATCACAACAGTTGTCCAATGGAACCAGACCAAGGCCAGAACAGTGCATAATCCACACACCCACAGATTGCTGTGCCTGTGTAATGTCACCCTGCAGACAGACGCAGGTGAGCAGTTGGTGTAATGTACACTTGTTGCAATGCATGCCTTGAACAGGTCATATTGTCCCTGGCCACATGTCCGCCTATCAAATTGCAACCAGCCACATATAGCAATATTGGTAACTGTACACATATAACAGTAATATTAACAGGTATCCCACTCCTAGGGCACTAGGTATCACTCTGCAGGCCACACATGCCGTCTAACACAAAGCCAGTTTGCATACTGCACAACTACTGTGCCTGCATCCACATGTACAAGAGACATAATCTGTGCAATAAGTACTGCGAGGTATAGTGTGTAATACTAGACAAGTAAGGGTTCTAATCTCATATCAGTTAACAGTGTGTGTGCATCACTAGAGACATGCCCATGTCTGTGCAATGGTTATGCATTTTATAGCCCTGTGACTAGCTGCTGGCCTCAACACTGACCTCCTTTATAAGACCTGATGATGTTATCCACCTTAAGAGTGCTGGATGACAATCTAATATCAAATAAATGCCATGGCGCATGCAGTAAGTACTGCAAGGTATAGTGTGTATTATTAGATAGGTAGGGATTCTAATCTCACAGCATCTAACTTGTGTGTGTAAATATATCCCCTTGCAGCACTAGAGAAATGCCCATCTGGCCTATATCTGTGCAATGGTTATGCATTTTATGGCCCTGTGTCTAGCTGCTGGCCTAATCATTGGCCTCCTTTACAAGGCCTGCTGATGTCATTCATGTCATCCACCTTAAGAGCACTGGCTGATAAATTCAGTGGTGTATGCAATAAGTACTACAAGCTATAGTGTGTATTATTAGATAAGTAGTGTATTATTAGATAGGTAGTGGTTCTAATCTCACAGCATCCAACTTGTGTGTGTGCAAATATATCCCCTTATAGCACTAGAGACATGCCTGTCTCTATGCAATTTATGGCCCTGTGACTAGCCGCTGGCCCTAAGTTGCCCTCATCTACATAAGCATAATTGATGTCCACTACCATCTAGATTTGTACATTCAGAAAATCCAGGTGACATGTATCAAGGGTTGCAGACCTTGTCACAGAGTAGGAAAGCATGATGATGCTGACTGTCCTCATTTACCCTGACACACTGTCCTACACATATGCACCTAGGGAGCCAAACACATATACTACCATACCTTGCTGATATCATATTTCTGCTGTGCTACCATGCCATTCTGTTCCACTGTATTGTGCCATGTGTTCATAGTTTTAACCGCTCAGACTCCTGGAATGGAAACATACACAGGTCCGTGACACACCTGTCATTCTGTAACACTGCTGTCTAACAACATGCAACAAAGATACACAAAGTTTGATGTGTAATCATGACACATGCCAGCATGCAGTATCTGTCATGGCCCAAAACAACTGCCATGGCATAACAATACTGTGCTACACAAGTACATGTACAGTAACATAGTCACCGTTTGCATCAGACACATATTTACAGGTCCCTGTATCAATCGCATGGATGGCAGGGATGTGGCACAGGTATATTCACATGCACAGGGTGTGGTGTGGGGGTGTCAGAGGCCTAGGCTATGCAGAAAAGTTGACAGCATGTGTGTGAGTCAGGAAGGGGTGCTGGTTAGATGGGCCATGGAGAGGTGCCATGTATGTCTGTTGGTGACCTGCATGTGACAGTGGTGTTGAGTTTGTACATGTACATAGTCAAGCCCAGTGCTAGCCCTACACATGTGTATGATGGACAGCTGTGGACTGTACTTGGTGGAGTGGACAGTTCACTTTCTCTGGCCTTGAATACGGGAACGGGCTCCACCAGGAGTAGCATTGGCACCACCATGCGTCAGATGCGGTGCTAGTACCTGATAGTGACTGCTGTCTTCTGGGCCCATGTCCCACATGGGACCACCCAAAACCATGTGCCTATGGCTTGCCATGTCGTGGTGTGGACAGCACACTTCCCTTTGTAGCATTGGAATTACTGCCACTATGGGAACGTGAGTGTGCATGGCCACATTGACACTCAGCAGATGGTGTTGCTGACCTAAGTCCATGTGTCCAATACCCAACCCCAACCAGATGTTCCAGCACAATGTGTAGTCAAAGATAAATACCATCTCAGCCCACCGTCTGTCCACTACATCATTGAACCAATCTAGGGTATCCCCAATGTGGTGGAAGTAGTCACAGATGTCAGACTGTGCTGCATCCATAACCCTAAGCATCCATCTGGTGTTGCGTGCAGAACATGCCTGTGCCTCCATGATGGCCCAAAACATGCAGCGAGTGACCAGTGATGTCACACCTGTGACAGGTGATGGATGAGCAGCAGTCCACCTTCGAGCACCACTATCAATCTGCTCTCTGGCTATGGCCTGTGTCTACACTCACTGATGCCATAGTTGTCACACTGTCCTGTTCAATGTCACCACCCTCTGACTGTCCAGTATCTCTGGCCTCTGGAGACTGGGTATGTGTGGGCATACTGACTGTGTGCAGGGGATAATGGGGACAGAAGAGGGATGTCAACTACTGGGACAGATTCAGCCCCCGATAATCCCACCTGTGCCTCACTATGGCCACCATCATCATCAGAGTCTGATGAGACACAAAAGAAGTGCAATAATACCTGCACTATTATGTATGGTAATCCACACAGATTCATACAGATGAGGATCCACAACTGCATTACACATTCCACGTCTTCTCATCTCTGATCCCATGACCAATAGACAAACTCACAACAACATACACAGACGAGTCTGGCCCTTTATAACATGCACTTCAGCTGCATCCAGTTAACGTTGCCAGTACAATACACCTGTGAGGTATACAGTATGCCAGTGTATGTAATAGAACTGCACATAACACCCAGTGCACCTATCTTGGAATGATATGCCAGTTGTAGTATCACTGCCTCAGGTATGTACCATCTCCCTATTGTGTTTAAGCAGGCATCTTGTAGTAATTTCCTCATGTGTAGCAGGCTGCATAGTGCTCATAACTATAAGTGCAAATGTGTTAATGTTTGTGCAAATACACACATGTGATTACCCAATCTATGCACTGTAGTTAACAGTTCCAGAATAGAACATACAAATAGTCTACTCTGGCTTATCACAACAGTTGTACGTAGGGCAAAATGGCAGCCCTTAACTTTCTTAGGGTATATATGATCCTTAAAACAATAGTGTCACACTTACCAGGTACAGGACCACAGACTTTGGCCACACCTGATGGACCTATGAAAAGGTGAGGTGGAGAGGTATTGTCAGCACCACCAAATGTTACAACACTATAAGGGAATATATGCATATATCCACATGTACAGTAGCTGTATTGTTGACAATCTGATTATGTGTGCACAACTGTGCATAAAACCCAACCCCACCCTACTGGAGATAAACCTGACACCCATGTACGGGTATGTAGAGCCTGTCACAGTGACTGATACAGTATCACGCTGGTAAACAGAGTAAGCTTACCTGGATGCTCCTCTTCTGTGGATGCTTGGCATCCATCTCTAGGATGTATGGCATGATGGATGCTTGGGAGCTGTTGGTTGATCCTAGGTTTGCCAGGAATTCATCTGTGGACAAGAGTGGTTCCATCACAGGCCCTCCACTGGTGACAGCATGATCCCTGGCAACAGCAGCTGCCCTTTGACATGCAGCATTCACCACATCTGTGACCCAGAGTTAGACCTGTTCATAGGTCCTGTCCTGGTGGTCTATCTGATTAACAGCCCACACAAGGTCTGCCCACAGTGCTGCCCACTGTTCACAGTTGTGCAGAGCCCTGGAAAGCAAGATGTGATGGTGGTTTCTGAGGCCATCCAATATAATGTCAGTCTTTGCAGTTGTGAATGGTGGATGTCTGCTATGATACATGGTTACTGAAAGATAACAACAGGGGAACACATTACAAGAGTGGATACGTGGACATCCACTATGTACAGATCATGCACACCCATAATGGCCTTCACTGTCCAATGCTTCCTCACAAGTCATACCCCACACTCTGGAAATTCACTATATGTGTGGATATCACCAAGATAGTAGCAATACTGGATTATGTCTCTGTGTGCCGTGACAGACTCTGCTGTATGTCCCTACACCCATCACTGTAATCTACTGTGGTGTTTCCCCTGTGGGCAAATTCCCACTATGTCATACGGCCACTGTCAAATAGCAGTGTGCTGTTACAACTGTATGGGGACAGTCTAGCATAGCAACACCAGTGTGCTACAATGTTAGAAAGAAGTGCAAACCTGCTGTAGTATATGTCCCCTGTAGGCATCATACCTTTCAACAATACAGAATGTCAACATGTTTGCCTCATACATGTGGTTCTTTTCACACAAACTTGTGGATGTCTGACAAATGGTTGGCCAATCATTGATGGTTGCTGCCAGAAAATAAAGTCAGATCCTGACTTTCACATGCCATACCCCTCAGAAAACAGTTATGTTACAGTAATATGCGTTAGTCTACTCATGTGCTTACATTGTACAGGCAATATTTACACTCTGTCGCCAGATTTGGCCCTTTGGCCCACCATTAATTATGGCGTTGTCCTGATTTCTTGCTGTAGGCACTTGAGAAGTATGTTAGGCATAGCTCTCAACCAAACTGGGACACATGTCAGTGAAACGGGGACTTAGCCAGAGTACATCAGGGACATTCAGGGACACTTTTACAATGTTAGAATTATGTATGTGACACATTCACAGAATGAGAGGAGGTGACATACATTACATCATTTGATGTTACAGGAGTGTACACCCTTATTTATTGTCACTGTGTATTACATGTAATCCACTAGCTGTCCTACAACAGCTGACTATTGTAGGAGGGATGGACAGGGACAGAGTTGAGATGTGATGATGGAAAGCAGGGACAGTTGAGAGGCATGCCTATAGGTGTAGGACAGCAGAGTATTAATATCATCTCAATACCATAGATTTAAAACAAGCCTACTTCTGTACTCCATATTCCCCATACCTCCATCCTCCCATCTGCATCCCATTATATGGAGAAATCTATTACATACCTGGTAGAGTGCAGTATTACCTTTTTGAATCTTTCCTTTGGAAAAGCTTTTGATATACACTGTCTTTGTGATTGAAATATCATACAGACCTGTTCCCCATAACCAGTTGCTTGCCTTTTGAAGGTAATGCTCATGAACAGGTAATTGCCTCTGCACCAATCTATGGCTCAGAATTGCAAACTGCAACCAAAACAGCTGAATTGCATTATCAGTAGCCGATGTCATGCCACCACAATGCAATATATAAGGCCTTCATGTAGGTCTTTGCCCCTTTCTTAGTGTTTGAGATGGACATTACTGAGGTTTCAAGACTATAACATCAAAGAGGGTCAGTAGAAATACTGTCCACTGTACAGATTTATGAAGTATGTTCACAGCTTTGCCTCATTTGTTTGGTCAGTGTCCCATAACACTGTGGTCCTCTGGCAGTTCACTGGCAGACATTGTGGGATGAGGTCAGTAAGAGACGAGAGACATGTGAGTGTCACACTTCATACCCATCAGAATATGCATGCTAATGCAGTAGCTGTTATTCTAGCAACCTACTACCTTTGTAGGGGCAAATTGTTAAACCTGTCCCTTTCTCTGGGCCTTTGCCCCCCCCCCATTAAGTATGGCTGTGTCTGGATCCCTTGTTCTAAGGGACTGGGAGGTATGGTAGGTCTGTAGCAGCTACCTTTGCATACAGCTGTGTATGCTACAGGCTGCAGCTGCTGTTGCTGCAGCCTAAACACACAGGGGGGATTCTGAACACTTTGGTAGACAGCTAGCTATATGTGTAACTGTGGCAACTGTGTCAGGCCTGACATTACGGCAAAGCCAGGGTATGCGTATTCTATATAGTCCAGTTGGTGCATGTGCTTAAGGTACATCTGTTATGCAACAATGTGAATAACAGAGTAGTAGGCAACATATCGTTAGGCTATATGGATATGCACATTGTGTCTTGTCTCTGCCTGCAGGCCTTTGTCTTGCAAAACTTGGTAGCAGTTAATTAAGTAGCAGTAAACTGTGGGAATTAAGATTGCAAGACACAGCCATTACTTGCTGTTTTCATAATAATGTAATTGAAGTGTGGCCCAACACTGCATTTGAACTAATGACTGTGTGCGGCAAAATGTACTACATGCAAGGCATTTAACAGACTGAGCTACTGAGACACTACAAAAGCATGTGCATTTGCAAGATATATGTGCACATATACAGGCTGTGAGAGACATTTCTACATCCATGAGTATGGTTTATATGGTTGTATTTATGTACCAGGGCCCCAGTTTTATATGTACTTTGCCAGTGCTGCCTTAGCAGGTGTCTTCCCACAAGTTGCTGATAAAAGAGCACATATACCTGCTATCACAGACCTCACTTACACCCATTAGTATGTCTTTGGCTGTCCACTGGTTTATTATTGTACCAGGGTCCAAGGTACACTCCTATTTTTCCTCATTACTTTTTTATTCCAGTTACATGCTTAGTGACAGTAGGTATCAGTCAGTATGTATTGCTGGTAACAGCTATTTAACTTAAAACCTGTATAGCATGGTGGGTTAATGCACTGTGCTGTAGTTAAGAGGGGCCCAGGTTCAAGACTTGGCTGAGGTGTTTATTCTCTACATGTGAGTAGCAATGAAATAGACACATATGGGCATTAAAGCTCATTTAATCTGAGTTAAGCAAAGCAGCATGGCACACCACACCATGCAAATGCCCGCTAAAATAAATATAAAGAAAAGAAAAACAGAGTGAGAGGACAGTGGTGAAATGGGGGCAAGCAGGGGAGAAGCATAGGGATGTGCAGGAATGGTGTAGGAAAGAATATAACTATCCATTCTTGTACAATAACAGCTGTGCATTTTAACAGATTTTGTACATGAATTTGGACTCTCAAACCCCAGAGAGAGGAGTGAGTACAGCATAAATGTGTTGTCAAGCCAGTTGGACCACATTAGTTCTTTCCAGTGGACACGTGTGAAATGGAGAGCTATTTATGGAGTGATTCTTTTGTGGGACAGATGTAATTTTTTTAAGGAGAGAGTGAAATGCTGGGGAAGGGACTTAGGTATGTGTGGGAAAGTAATTTGAGTAGGAGAGGATGCAATAGCAGACAGACAAGACAACAGACAGAGGCAGTATGTGACACATGACAGGGTAAACACCTTGGATGGGGAGGATGTTGTGGAATTGGAGATGCATGTGCCTTCAGACAGCAGCAGCATGACTGAGATCCCCATCCATGGGCAGTCAACACTGCTTCTTCACTGCCTGAAGGTGACTATGCTGGAGGATGGGCGCCAAGTCCAGTCTGCTCCACCAGGTTGGGCAGTGTGCCCTCAACCTGGTGCAGGTAACATTTATGGGCAAAATGAACGATCCTACACACCATGATTGGCAGTTGCTGTTGGGTAACTACAGCCCCTCCACCACTGCTCCCAGGGAAGGTCAGGCCCTGTCCCCTCAGGTAGTTCCACCTGATGCCGCAGGTGGTACAGGAGCAGTGGAGGGGGCATCACCAGTCTGGGTCGCAGACATGCCAGGACACAGTGCCATGGCTGGTTGAGGGAAGGTAGGCAGATCACCAGGAATAGGCCTACCTTGACATGCTGTGATGAAGGAGATATAGCAATAAGTATAGGTTAGTTATGAATAAAATATATTGTTAATAATAACAGCATGCCAGAACACTGGAAATAACCCAAGTACATATCAATGCATATTATGTGAAACACAATAAATAAATAACAGAACAGTCAGTATATTAACAGCATGCCAGTAACAGTTATGGCATAAGGCCAACAAAATAGGTAATTCAACAAGATTTGTTCATATGCAACCATTATAATACATAATAATAAAACACATGCCCCAAAATAATTTAGTGTAATAACATATGTTAATAAACCATAACCAGTGAATAACAATAATAAATAAATGAAGATAAGGAGTGGGGGGAGAGAGAGAAAGAAAATCCGTGCATTAGTGCCATTATAGGCTATATACTTGACAACAGTACTATCTACTCTACAGGTCTGCCATTTCTTTATGTGTACAAGTCCCCTATAGCTGCTGTAGCATGTACATACCTCTCAAGCTATCCACATGGAACAGTATGAGCCAAGCAGTAGCAGCTAGTGGTACATAACTACACAGAACACTTGCACATCAGTTGGACCTATGTAACTACCAAGGTGTACCATGGGCTGATGCAGTGATACTTTGCTATTTAGGTAATCATGTAGATGATAAACCTGTGACACAGGGATTATGTGCTACTAATTACATTATGTGACAGCATGGTACTGGAGAGACATGTATGTGTACAGTACAGAAATTAACCAACTGTCATGCCTTGCTTGGCAGGCACGGGCTAAAACCCAATAGATGTAACTGCAGAGGACCTCTGCATGGCATGTATGAATTGGCTGCAGTAACCTTTTAACAGGCACCCCAGGCATACACCCATACCAAGAATACATGTTATTTATTTAATTTAATTTTATTATTATAATATTTATTTCCTTTATTGTATGCTGCATTTTCACATTCTTGCTAATGATTCTAACAGTCTATGACATCTAAACACACACACATATATATATATATATATATATATATATATATATATATTGATAATATGGGCTACCATATGGGCTACCTCACCCAATTTACCTGTAGTTCCTATGAAGAGAGAATCTGTAAAAATTATGTGCCTGATTCTGTAATATTTACTACTGTATATCACTGGATTTGAACCCTGGTCTGTGTGTGCCAAAATGTACTGCATATGGAGCATTTAACAAACCGAGCTACTGAGTCATTGCTGGTTACTGATTGACTGATATTTGCCTAGAGCTCTCCTGGAACCAAAATATGACCTGGTAGTAGTACTACAGTTTTATACTAGACCACAGTGACAGTAGGACACACATGCATGAACTGCAAGCATGACAGAGATAGTAGGTAATTTATACATTACTATATAGACTGCAGGTATACACAATATATATTTAGTGGGCTGAAATATTTGTGGAGCAACAAACAATATCAGATCATGGAATGGGCTACCTCACCCATATACCTTGCTTACCTGCTGTTTTTGGATGAGAGAGCATTATGTGAACAATACTGGCCTAGAATCAGCCCTGACTGGTACTATATGTGTAAACAGTAGATTTGGCAGCCATTATATTTGCAGTCTACAGCTATTACACTGTTATACTTGACTGTAATACCTTCCCTCACAGCCTGAATGCATATGGCTCAACTGCAGTGGTTAAAACAAGACAATCATGATGTACACGTTGCCAGAATTAATTTCTTGCAAAACAGCTTTGAATCCACACTTATTGCACAACATACTTCATTGGATATACCTTCATGCAGTTCCTGGTATAGTTTCAATTTTTATTGCACAATTGTCATTATGCAGGTGTTGCAATACAGCTCTAATTCCACAGTTATTGCACTACAAACTTTATTGTATATACTTTATTACAGTTAATGATTTACTCTTTCCTGCTTATTGCAGTACAGTTGACAGTATTCACTTATTGCAGTGCAGAACTAAGTCCACATTCATTGCAATACAATCTTTACTGTATATACCTAACTGCAGTTAATGCTTTATGCTTTCTTGCTTATTTGACTATTGTTAGCATAATCCATCTATACTCACCACACTCACAATGCAACCTGGCCAAGATTCCAGCATGTGCCTCAATATTGCAAGCTCTCTCCTCTGCAGCTGTTGGGAGAGAAGCACACCATTATGCATACCAGTTTAGCAGACATTCGGTTTAGATATTGGTCAAAAAGAAGTAATATTACTTGCAGACTTCTGGGGCATTCCCTGCCTGAGCTTCTTAGACCCAGGTGTCCAAGAGATCCCCCTTTCAATGCTTCAGGTTGTCATGGTGGTGATGAACCTGTTCACTGGTGAATTCACATGCCAGTCAGTCCCAGGCCTTTACCTTGCACTCTGAGCCCTGGAACCCTCCCTGCAGCAGCCTGTCATCATGTTTTTTACTAGGAGTGCAGCCATGACCCTGGAGTCCAGAATGCCCCAACGCTGCACCCGAAAGTGTGCACCCTCACCAACTCCTCCCATAGTCCCTGCAAAGTCAGAACCCCAACAGATTAAGCTGTATTCCTGCCTGTTGGGCTTAATTTAGCCTGTTTTCCTACCTTTATACACCATTGGGCAGCATTTAAAAAGTGCTGCATCACTTAGCACCACGCAAACCAGCGCATCTCAGCCAAGCATCACAAAAACTCACAGAATCCTATGCTTAGCAGTGCACAAACCAGCCAAGTGGAGCCAAGCAGTGCATAAACATTTTCAGTTGTTATTGTGTTTATGTGGTTTTTAGTACGTGTTAGCAGGTCTTAACAAAGCTTAGTGAAGTGCAGCAGGCCAGAATTTTAACAGTAACTGGCATAATTTGCATTTCAAATATAAATACCTATTTTCCCTTCCATGTATTCAATCCCTCCACCTACTGCTCATGAGGCTGTAACTCTACCCATTTAGCTATGGGGATATGTGCAAGTCTGCTGTACATATACCTCTGAGTTACCTATAAGCACTGCTGAGCACTGAGCCACACCACACAAACCTGCTCAGCTGCGCTTATACTTGACATTTAAATAAATAATTAAATGCATCCAGTTTCTTTTTTTTACATGTTTGGCAGGTGTCTCGGCACAGATTAGCATTGCTGCTCTCTGCGCTGTGCCACGCAAACATGGTTTTTAAAATAAAAAAAAATAATAATACATTAATGTACTACAATTGGACAGTGAAGAGAGTGTCTTACCCATCTGCAGACACAGTAAACTCTACACTCTGTACACTGATCCAGTAACCATGTTCCTTAGCTGTCCCTCAGCAATACGCTATGATTAATATGCATGGTGCACTGCTGAGGGGGAACCGTGTACATGGACATCGTAACATTCCATGTAGGCTCTACACTGTGCCTACATGGATTTTATTAAATCCTGGGGATTGTCTTTTCAATATAACATTATATGATATGATTGATATTGAACTTATAGTAAAATTTAATAACAGTACAAAGATTTCCTGGCTTGGTGCAGGACTAAATGGCTCTTGGCACAATTTTTTGAGTTATGGAAAGCATCTTAGTTCTAAGAATTTTACAGATAAATTATGGACATTAGCACACTGGTTAATATTTATTTTTATTTATTTATTTTGTTAACATTTGTTTACCAGGAAAGTCTGACTGGACACAGGTCTTTTTTCAGTGGAGGCCCGGGGAGAAAAGCTGCATGAGTGACAGTAAATTTGAATGCACACATTAACATAATCAATAAAGTATAAAGTAAACAAAATGTAATATACATAAGAAAATACAAATTTTTTACATCTTTACAACAAAACCTAAGCTTTGAACGTAGCTAGTACTATTTGTAAAGTATGACTTATGTCAAAATATAAGGTTAAGACAGGTTGGTAGGAATAAATGATTAAACACTGGTGAAGAAGTTGAATATGGTTGGGGTAAACTGTGATGTATCAGAGGATTCATGAAGGGTTAGTACAGGAACATAGCCACTTAATTCTTACATAAGCTTTAAGTGATGGCTTAAAGTGGTTAGTAGATGAGATTGAGAGAATGAAGTTAGGAAGGGAGTTCCATATACAAGATATATAGTTGGAAAATAAAGATTCTCCTGCAGTGTTGTTGGCCTTGGAGATGGTGAGTAAGTTCTTATTCTTAGAGTGAAGTGGTTTGCTGGAACTGTAAGGAAGGATGAGATTTTGTAGTGCAGGGGTTCTAGTTGATTGTGTTACAGTTTTGTGAGTTAGAGAGAGTTGGCTGTAAAGAATACTATTGTGAAGCTCAAGCCAGTCTAGTATCCTTAAAGCTGTACAATGATGTGTTCTATACGGGCAGTCAGATGCAAACTTAGCAATTTTATTATAACATGCTTCTAGCTTAGATGAGTCAGTTTTCCTCAGATTAGTTAAAATTGGAGAAGCAAATAGTAGAGTGGAGAGCAGATTAATAGACTCAAAACACATCTTACCTCCTTGAAAAGATTGTTATAGCTGTAAAAATGGGCCTATAAATGGTTACAAAAAATTGGAGCAAAAGTTGCTTTATTGGGTATATAATTCCTGCTATCCGATATACTGACAGTTTACCCAGGGGAAAAATCTGCAATGTGCTAGAGACTCAGACTGTAAAAATCCAGTTGAAAAAGTTGATGCCTCATGGATTTATCATTATGACTTAGAACAGGCAGCTTTCAAAGGACTTTCTCACATGGAGCTTAAAAATGATGTTATTTCTGTGACTGGTATATTACCTGCCTATGGGACTGTAAAATCAATTTGAAGATTGCAAAAACTTTCTAAACTTTTAAAAGTGTAGAGTAACACAAATTTCAAGTCTGTAAATTTGATTACTATTGAAGTGAGTGTCATGTGCACAGTGGTGCTGCAAAACGAAATGGCACTTGATCTTGTGGTGGTGTCAAAGGGTGGTATGTGTGCACTTGTACACGAGTAGTGCTGCATGTTTATTCCCAATATTGAGCAAGCAATAAGTAGTCATTTGAAAGTCATCCAAAAAGTGGCTGAGCTATCACATACCAAAAAAACAGATAGCCTACATTGAGCATGGCTGACTGATTTGTTTTCAAAAGGGGGGAACATTTTTTTAAATTTTTATGCTCATCGCTATTATTATTTTGGTCATATTTTTGTTTTTATTTTTATGCAAGAGTTTGATAACTAAGCTTATTGCATCTCAGGCTAATATCTCATTGCAGCATCTGCATGTTAGTAATTTCAAACATGTGCCTTTGACTAATTATGTGAATAAAGACCATATAAAAAGTAAAGATAAAAAAAAAACTTTTTAAAGGTTTTGAAAAAATATACGGTGATGTCTTTGATCAGAATAAAATAATTTTCTTACAATATGAGTGCAATGCTTCCCAAGCATCAAAAAAGGGTTGTAAAGGGTTAAAATAAATATTGCATATGTTTTAAAAAGGCTGGTGTATGTGATTGCAAAGTACTGCGTAACAATGAAAAAGTACAGATTGTTAGGTTTGTTTCCTGAGACTGAGGCAGCATTTTTTTATAAATTATAGTAGGCTGAAATGTAGATAACAAGCAGTAGTGCCCTTTTTGCAAAACTCAGCAGTTTTCTATTAAAAGTTTTGCAGCATTCTGAAAGATAAAGTGTATTATCTTGATAAGTTTTCCTATAAAGTAACCGTGAAATTCTTTGTTCAGGGAGACATGACTTTCTGAGTACTGTCTCATACACGTGTGTGTATTTTCTTAATAAAAATGTATTGTACTCTGCTAATGATAAAACATTGTTTATTTCATTAACACTAACCAGCCTCATATGTAAGGTCATGGAAAGAATCATCTTGGACCTGATAAACGAGGACATAGGTAACCTTCAAACTTTGGAACTATCACAGTTCATCTTTGTTAAAGGAAGGTAATGCTTTTTAAATCAGGTGGACTTTTTGAGAGGGTCACCAAAGCATTGGATGATAGCAAGACTGTGCACACAGCTTATCTCAACCTGACCAAGGCTTTTGATACAATACCCCCATTCAGGCATTATATATAAGCTCAATAATTTAGGTATAAACCCTTTTATCACACTCTAGATAGCCAACTGGCTCACTGACAGGACCCAGGAAGTCAAATTAGGTAAGGTCATCTCCACTAAGAAGCCAGTCACAAGCAGAGTCTTCCAGGGCTCTGTACTGGGCCTGCTCTTTTTGGCATCTATTTCTCTGAAATGGAAGCAAATGCTGAAGGTTTATAGATGACTAAGTTTGCAGATGGTTGCAAGCTGAGGGTTGTCATCAACTCCCCTGCAGACATTAATATTTTTCCAGAAGGTCTATCTCTGACTAACAAATGGTGCCAAAGATATGGTCTTAAACTCAGTGCTAAGAAATACATAATTGTACCCTTTGGGAAGTCAGCTATCCCAGCTAAGTACCTTGTTGATAATATGCTCCTTAGAGTTGATCTAGTGGTTAGAGATCTGGGTACACACATAGACAGTAGCCTGACCTTCGACCACTAAGTGGCCAAAGTGGTGAGGAAATCTTTTTGTGTTGCACAACTTACAAGTAAGAGTGTGGCATGTTGGTCCAAATAGGTCATTATCTCGCTGTATCAGACCGTATCTGGCCAATCAGAGTACAGTGTTGCCTTTGGTGTGTACCTGACCAGGCATATGCAGCAGCAAGACCAACCTCAGAGGTTCCTTACAAAAAGAATACAAAGCATAACAAACCTGCCTTATGCAAATTGCCTTAAAGCCCTTTCCATCAAGTCTGTCTCCTGTAGATTGCTGAGGGGGTGATATGTACCTGAATTACAAGACATTTGCAAACCCCACACTTATGAATCTCATGCATATCCGTAAATCAAACAGTACCAGAAATACAAAGTCAATGGACCTAAGTTTTGTCTGTGAATTAAATAGAACATGGTGGAGAGCCAGATATGTGTCCCAGAGACTGCCCTTCCTGTGGAACAGGCTTCTCATCCATGTAAAGGTGAGTTCATTTGTTACCCAGTTTATGCACAACTTAGACCAGTGGGTGGGAAATAGGAAATTTACATCATGCCTAGCATTCATGTGTCTTATAGGTTCATAGGTTCATAGGTTTGTACTAGGCTATCTGCCCTAGGGCATTTATAAGCCTAGCCAGAGTGTGTGTGGCTTTCACTTCACCTTAGGATGAGAATACTATGCCCTTTTAGGGTTTAGTTTACTATGCCTCTGTCTAGTAGTGACACAGAGATGACCCCCGGGGTAAACCTACGATCTCCCATCCACTCGTCAAGATTTCTCTTGAATAGAGTCAGTGAGGGGCTCTGCCTAACATGGACTGGGATTCTGTTCCAGAGTGTAGGGAGCCTCTGGGTTATGAATCTGTCCCTCCAGCACGTCCTATTTATTTCTGTGTTGAGGTTTAAGTCTCTTGCTCTCGTGGCTCTGATGGATTTGGATTTTCTGAGGTGGAGCATGTCCATTAATTCCGGATTGGACATGGCCTTGTACATCAGGCACAGATCACCTCTGAGTAGGTGGTATGCGACTGAATAGAGCTGGAGTTTTTTCAGTCGGGCAGCATATGACATATGTTTAAGACCCTTTATCCTCTTGGTGAGGAACTTTTGGGGTCTTTCCAACTGCTGCAGGTGTCGGGTAAGATACATCCCAAATGGGGCATTGTACTCAATCATTGGCCTGATAAGGGAAGAGTACAGGGGCACAATGACCTCTCTTGATTTAGATGTGAAACCCTTCATGATAAGGTGGGCGATATAGAAGGTCTTCCTAACCACTTTGGCAATGTGAGTGTCAAATGAGAGGTTACTGTCAACCTGGGTCCCTAGGTCCCTGATTACCTCTTCCGTACTTAATGGATTACCACCTATGTGGTAATTTGTGGGTAACTTGTTTTTCCCAAAGGGTATGACTATACATTTTTTGGCGTTCAGCTTAAGGCCATGGCTCTGGCACCAATTATCCATTTCTATGAGGCCTCTCTGAAGGTTGTCTGTGTCCGCTGGAGTATCAATTATGGTGCCCAGTTTGCAGTCATCTGCAAACTTTGTCAGCCACAATCTTCCTATGTTTGCCTGTACCTCGGAAAAATAAATGCTGAACAAGCAGGGTCGCAGGACTGAGCCCTGTGGGACACTGCTTGTGACTGGCTTAGAGTCTGACATAGCTCCAGCAACTCTGACCCTGTGGGTTCTGTCCTTGAGCCAGTTTGCAACCCATCTTGTGACATATGGGTTTACATTTAAGCTGGTGAGTTTGTCTATGATGCCCGAGTGGGGTATTGTGTCAAAGGATTTTGCAAGGTCAAGGTAGGCTGTGTGAACTGCCTTACCCTCATCAATGGCCTTAGTGACTGTTTCAAAAAAGTCGACCAAGTTCAAAAGGCAGGATCTGCCCTTGACAAAGCCAAATTGGGTAGGATCCAATGTCTGTAGGTCCCCAATGTCTTTGTTTATGAGTTCCATAATTATCCTCTCCATTGCTTTGCAGACCAGGCTCGTCAAGCTTATGGGGTGGTAATTTCCAGGGTCCATAGAAGCACCGCCTTTGTGAAGTGGGACCACTGTTGCCGTACTCCACTCTTTGGGTACGTATCCTGTAGTAAGGCTAAGATTAAACAGCAGCCTTATGTGTGGGTTTAGTTCCTCTTGGAGTTCATGTAGCACACAGCCCGGGACACCGTCTGGTCCCATTGATGCTGTGTTTTTAGCTTTAGAGAGGGTGGCTCTCACCTGGGCATCTGAGATGTTAGGGAAGCTACACTCTGCTGGGATAGTTATTTCTCCTTTTGGGGGGGAGGGGGAGGAGAAATTTGCACTGAACCTGTCTGCCAGAATGTTGGCAATGTCAGTGGGTTCAGTGTATTTTGTGTCATTTTGGACTAACTCTGAGCATATCTGGGAGTTTCCACCCAGGTTTCTAACATAGCTAAAGAAGGCCTTGTGATTGTCTTTTGTGTCTTTTGCGATTTTTCTCTCAAAGTTGGTCTTGGATGATTTTATGAGTGATCGTAGTTTTTTGCTAGTACTGATCACAGATGCCTTCCCTTTTAGGGATTTTGCTCTGTAATGTAGTAGCTTCCTCCTGTTGTAAAGTTTGTTTATGGCTGGGGTCCACCAGACCGGGTGCCTGCCTTTGGGGGAATGGGTCTTGGTTTTATTTGGGATTGCATGATCCATGCATTCTTGAAGGTGCCTGTAGAAGGCATTTGCAAAGGATTCAGCAGTGTGGGTTGTGGTTTCCACTGGCCCAGGGGCCTTGAAGAATACCACTTCAGTCTTAAGAAGTGTGAAGTTGGCTTTTGGGAAGTTCTTCACTGTGGTCTTTTGTGCAGGGGGTGGGGGCGGGATGTGGATTTCCAGTGAGATTAATTTATGGCCTGATCTTACCAAAGAGGGATATACTTCCGGTGTGGAGCATTTTGTCCCCATGTTTGTGATGATCAGGTCTAGTATATTGTCTCCTCTTGTGGGAATGGTGACTAGTTGTTCCATTGCATTTCAGTTTATGAATTCTAGGAACCTTTGGGCTAGGGTGTTGGGGCTTGAATAATGTTCCCAGTCTATGTTTGGGTAGTTGAAGTCTCCCAAAATGATGGTATTTGGAGAGACATTCATACTCTCCAGTGTCTTCAGGAAGGCTGTGTGGGGTTCCTGAGTTTGAGAGGGTGGTCTGTAGCATGCTACAAACTGTAAGGCAGTTTTGCCTATGGTTAGTTGCACCTGGATGGTCTCCAATGCTTCGTGCATTGCCACTAACCTGGAGGTGTGGGTATCTTTGATGAAAATGGATACTCCCCCTCCTTTTGTGGTTTGGTCCAAGTTTTGGGGCCGGAAAGCATGATATGAGGTAAAACTTGATAGTGCTGGGGTGCTCTCAGGAGCCTTGAACCAGGTTTCAGTCACTGCACAGACATCGATGTTCTCCATACTGAGGAGGGCTTCGAGGGTGTGCATCTTGAGGTTTAGACGTCTGGCATTGAGCAGCATTACCCTTAGTTTTTTTCCATTTGTGTTTTCTAGGGAGGTAGGTTTGTCATTTGAGCCTTGCCTAAAAAAGGCACTATGGGGGTGGCAAGAGCCTTGGCCAATATCCCGAAGCCCAGGTGTGACAGGTGCAAGCCATCCCTTGCGAAGCAGCGTGGCTTGTCAAGCATGTCATCCCAAGCAGACAAACATTGGATCCCCTTAGAATGACACCAGTAATTAAGCCAATTGTTAGAACTGATCATTTTGTCTTTGTACTGTGGCATAATTCTTGGTGAGGGTAAGATGCTGCTCAGGGTCAGGGTCATACCGGCATGGGCTACATAATCAGAGAGCTCCTCTATGTCTCTTTTCATGTAGTCCAGGGAGATACGTCTCAGGTCGTTCACACCGGCATGTATAATGACTGAGTCATATTTGTACTTGCTGTGGAGTGACCTGAGTGCTTGTGTTATGTGGCGGATTCTAGCTCCCGACAGGCAGCTTACTGTGACCTTTTCCTTGTTCAGTCTGGTGAGCGGGACTTCAGTGTGTCTGACTATGGAGTCACCTATTACAAGTGTGTCTGGCATGTTGTTTGGCCTTAAGGGCTGTGACTGTTTAGCACACTGACTTTGAGAAATATGTGTTGCATGTGCTATGTCTTGAGGTGGCGGTTGCTTGGGTGTCTGCTTTGGAGGCCTCTGTTGTTTTGGTAGATTTTTAATCAGCGCCTCCGAGTATGTTTTTGTGTGTTTATGTGTTTGGTTTGCAGTTGTGATAGTTCTATGTGAGACTGGGTTTGTGGTGTGTGTGGTTACCTTCTCCTCCTGACTGGTCTTGCCAGTACTGAATTGAGAGAGCTCAGCCTCCAGTTTGGCTATATAGTTGCATCTCTCGCATATATTTGCATTTGTTGGGAGGAGGAGAGGGTTGTCTGTGTACATGAGGCAATTGTAACATTGCCTCAAGATTCCCAGATTCACCAACTGAACAGGAGAGGATGCTAGGAACTGACCCTTCGACATGCTAGAAATAGTGAAAAAGATTGCTGTGTAACTGAGTCAGAAAGGACCTATAGGGAAATGGGTACTTAAGGGAATTTATGTGAATGAAGTACTTTCTTTTGTTTAAGAGTGCTTTACCTGTATAAAAAATGCTTTAGGAGCAAGTGCTGAGCTTTTCAGATAAGAGTATAGGCTGTTTAGATTGCAAGTAGAACAGTTCTAAGGGAAAAATTGAAGAGCAGACTTTACGAAGCCAGAAATAGTTTAAACTTGATTAACTGGCGCTGCCCTATGCTGCTCTATGAGCAACTTCGCGCTAATTCGCTCTAAAACGCGCCAAAGCATGCAAAAGCTGGCTTTATAGCAGGGGGTTGAAAAGAGCCAGGAATTGACCCAAAATGGCCAATAAACTACAAGTTGCTGGGCTGGAACCAATCCTCTAGGGACAAATAGGTTGCTCAGTGCTCCCCACTCCCACTGGTGAACAAAGACGCTTCCTCTTATCCAAATAAATATGGATAGCACAGGAACTAAGACAAAGCCCAGAGATCAGCAAAATCTGAAGACTGGACTATTCTAGTTCAGAAAAGCAGGAAAACAAGGATTTTTTTTGTTTTTTTTTTTCTTTTTTTACAGAGAAAGGAGAAAAAGATACAGTAACAAACAGTAAATGCTATAAAACGGCTAGCGCACTTGAGTGTGTTAGCCTAACAATTAAATTAAACAAAAATAACTTTTTAAAGTGCTAACAGTATAAATTCAACACAAGTACAGTAAAAACAATATGCAGAGCTGTTTTTTAAGCGAAATGCAGTTGGGATGCAGTAATTTAAGCGAAAGCCGAAAAATACTTATAAATCCAGGAAAGTCACTCTTTCACTCTCTGCTGCTTGTAGAACTCTGCAGGACACCACGAGGAGCTGTGCTGAGTCTTTTACAAGTGAAAATGCGCAAAAGCGGGCTTTATAGCAGGGGTTGAAAAGAGCCAGGAATTGACCCAAAATGGCCAATAAACTACAAGTTGCTGGGCTGGAACCAATCCTCTAGGGACAAATAGATTGCTCAGTGCTCCCCACTCCCACTGGTGAACAAAGAAGCTTCCTCTTATCCAAATAAGGATATGGATAGCACAGGAACTAAGACAAAGCCCAGAGATCAGCAAAATCTGAAGACTGGACTATTCTAGTTCAGAAATACGGGAAAATAAGGATTTTTTTTGTTTTTTTTTTCTTTTTTTACAGATAAAGGAGAAAAAGATACAGTAACAAACAGTAATGTTATAAACCGGCTAGCACACTTGAGTGTGTTAGCCTAACAATTGAATTAAACAAAAAATAACTTTTAAAGTGCTAACAGTATAAATTCAACACAAGTCCAGTAAAACAATATGCAGAGCTGTTTTTGCTTAAATGCAGTCGAGATGCAGTAATAAGCCAAAAAATACTTATAAATCCAGGAAAGTCACTCTTTCACTCTCTGCTGCTTGTAGAACTCTGCAGGACACCACGAGGAGCTGTGCTGAGTCTTTTACAAGTGCAAAAGCGGGCTTTATTGCAGGGGGTTGAAAAGAGCCAGGAATTGACCCAAAATGGCCAATAAACTACAAGTTGCTGGGCTGGAACCAATCCTCTAGGGACAACAAAATCTGAAGACTGGACTATTCTAGTTCAGAAAAGCGGGAAAACAAGGATTTTTTTTGTTTTTTTTCTTTTTTTACAGAGAAAGGAGAAAAAGATACAGTAACAAACAGTAAATGCTATAAAACGGCTAGCACACTTGAGTGTGTTAGCCTAACAATTAAATTAAACAAAAAATAACTTTTTAAAGTGCTAACAGGCAGAAGTAGCTTATAATTGCCTGGCACACAGTGTCCTATTTGATACAGGACATCATTATTATTTTAGGAAAACTTGGCTAGGCCTAGAAAGGCTCCCTGGGTTGTTAATCTAGTAACAATCTATACATCTATGAATGTATGAATAGGACTTTCTACTTCATTTCTAGGTGTAAACTGGCATTCCTTATCTAACATTATTTATACCTTAATTACCAGGCACAAACTGGCATTCCTTATCTAGCATTATTTATACCTTAATTACCAGTTATTCTTTTTCTTCAACCTTACCCCACATATACTTTTCTATCACCCTATTTCCCTGGTTGTATGCATTATCTGAAAGATAAAGTGTATTATCTTGATAAGTTTTCCTATAAAGTAACCGTGAAATTCTTTGTTCAGGGAGACATGACTTTCTGAGTACTGTCTCATACACGTGTGTGTATTTTCTTAATAAAAAAGGTATTGTACTCTGCTAATGATAAAACATTGTTTATTTCATTAACACTAACCAGCCTCATATGTAAGGTCATAGAAAGAATCATCATGGACCTGATAAACGAGGACATAGGTAACCTTCAAACTTTGGAACTATCACAGTTCATCTTTGTTAAAGGAAGGTAATGCTTCTTAAATCAGGTGGACTTTTTGAGAGGGTCACCAAAGCATTGGATGATAGCAAGACTGTGCACACAGCTTATCTCAACCTGACCAAGGCTTTTGATACAATACCCCCATTCAGGCATTATATATAAGCTCAATAATTTAGGTATAAACCCTTTTATCACACTCTAGATAGCCAACTGGCTCACTGACAGGACCCAGGAAGTCAAAATAGGTAAGGTCATCTCCACTAAGAAGCCAGTCACAAGCAGACTCTTCCAGGGCTCTGTACTGGGCCTGCTCTTTTTGGCATCTATTTCTCTGAAATGGAAGCAAATGCCGAAGGTTTATAGATTACTAAGTTTGCAGATGGTTTCAAGCTGAGGGTTGTCATCAACTCCCCTGCAAACATTAATATTTTTCCAGAAGGTCTATCTCTGACTAACAAATGGTGCCAAAGATATGGTCTTAAACTCAGTGCTAAGAAATACATAATTGTACCCTTTGGGAAGTCAGCTATCCCAGATAAGTACCTTGTTGATAATATGCTCCTTAGAGTTGATCCAGTGGTTAGAGATCTGGGTACACACATAGACAGTAGCCTGACCTTCGACCACTAAGTGGCCAAAGTGGTGAGGAAATCCTTTTGTGTTGCACAACTTACAAGTAAGAGTGTGGCATGTTGGTCCAAATAGGTCATTATCTCGCTGTATCAGACCGTATCTGGCCAATCAGAGTACAGTGTTGCCTTTGGTGTGTACCTGACCAGGCATATGCAGTAGCAAGACCAACCTCAGAGGTTCCTTACAAAAAGAATACAAAGCATAACAAACCTGCCTTATGCAAATTGCCTTAAAGCCCTTTCCATCTAGTCTGTCTCCTGTAGATTGCTGAGGGGGTGATATGTACCTGAATTACAAGACATTTGCAAACCCCACACTTATGAATCTCATGCATATTCGTAAATCAAACAGTACCAGAAATACAAAGTCAATGGACCTAAGTTTTGTCTGTGAATTAAATAGAACATGGTGGAGAGCCAGATATGTGTCCCAGAGACTGCCCTTCCTGTGGAACAGGCTTCCCATCCATGTAAAGGTGAGTTCATTTGTTACCCAGTTTATGCACAACTTAGACCAGTGGGTGGGAAATAGGAAATTTACATCAGGCCTAGCATTCATGTGTCTTATAGGTTCATAGGTTCATAGGTTTGTACTAGGCTATCTGCCCTAGGGCATTTATAAGCCTAGCCAGAGTGTGTGTGGCTTTCACCTCCCCTTAGGATGAGAATACTATGCCCTTTTAGGGTTTAGTTTACTATGCCTCTGTCTAGTAATGACACAGAGATGACCCCCGGGGTAAACCTACGATCTCCCATCCACTCGTCAAGATTTCTCTTGAATAGAGTCAGTGAGGGGCTCTGCCTAACATGGACTGGGATTCTGTTCCAGAGTGTAGGGAGCCTCTGGGTTATGAATCTGTCCCTCCAGCACATCCTATTTATTTTTGTGTTGAGGTTTAAGTCTCTTGCTCTCGTGGCTCTGATGGATTTGGATTTTCTGAGGTGGAGCATGTCCATTAATTCCGGATTGGACATGGCCTTGTACATCAGGCACAGACCACCTCTGAGTAGGTGGTATGCGACTGAATAGAGCTGGAGTTTTTTCAGTCGGGCAGCATATGACATATGTTTAAGACCCTTTATCCTCTTGGTGAGGAACTTTTGGGGTCTTTCCAACTGCTGCAGGTGTCGGGTAAGATACATCCCAAATGGGGCATTGTACTCAATCATTGGCCTGATAAGAGAAGAGTACAGGGGCACAATGACCTCTCTTGATTTAGATGTGAAACCCTTCATGATAAGGTGGGCGATATAGAAGGTCTTCCTAACCACTTTGGCAATGTGAGTGTCAAATGAGAGGTTACAGTCAACCTGGGTCCCTAGGTCCCTGATTACCTCTTCCAGATTAATGGATTACCACCTATGTGGTAATTTGTGGGTACCTTTGTTTTTCCCAAAGGGTATGACTATATATTTTTGGCTGCTCAGCTTAAGGCCATGGCTCTGGCACCAATTATCCATTTCTATGAGGCCTCTCTGAAGGATGTCTGTGTCCGCTGGAGTATCAGTTATGGTGCCCAGTTTGCAGTCATCTGCAAACTTTGTCAGCCACAATCCTCCTATGTTTGCCTGTACCTCGGAAAAATAAATGCCGAACAAGAGGGGTCCCAGGACTGAGCCCTGTGGGACACTGCTTGTGACTGGCTTAGAGTCTGACATAGCTCCAGCAACTCTGACCCTGTGGGTTCTGTCCTTGATCCAGTTTGCAACCCATCTTGTGACATATGGGTTTACATTTAAGCTGGTGAGTGTGTCTATGATGCCCGAGTGGGGTATTGTGTCAAAGGATTTTGCAAGGTCAAGGTAGGCTGTGTGAACTGCCTTACCCTCATCAATGGCCTTAGTGACTGTTTCAAAAAAGTCGACCAAGTTCAAAAGGCAGGATCTGCCCTTGACAAAGCCAAATTGGGTAGGATCCAATGTCTGTAGGTCCCCAATGTTTTTGTTTATGAGTTCCATAATGATCCTCTCCATAGCTTTGCAGACCAGGCTCGTCAAGCTTATGGGGTGGTAATTTCCAGGGTCCATAGAAGCACCGCCTTTGTGAAGTGGGACCACTGTTGCCGTACGCCACTCTTTTGGGTGCATTATCCTGTAGTAAGGCTAAGATTAAACAGCAGCCTTATGTGTGGGTTTAGTTCCTCTTGGAGTTCATGTAGCACACAGCCCAGGACGCCGTCTGGTCCCATTGATGCTGTGTTTTTAGCTTTAGAGAGGGCGGCTCTCACCTGGGCATCTGAGATGTTAGGGAAGCTACACTCTTCTGGGATAGTTATTTCTCCTTTTGGGGGGGAGGGGGAGGAGAAATTTGCACTGAACCTGTCTGCCAGAATGTTGGCAATGTCAGTGGGTTCAGTGTATTTTGTGTCATTTTGGACTAACTCTGAGCATATCTGGGAGTTTCCACCCAGGTTTTTAACATAGCTAAAGAAGGCCTTGTGATTGTCTTTTGTGTCTTTTGCGATTTTTCTCTCAAAGTTGGTCTTGGATGATTTTATGAGTGATCGTAGTTTTTTGCTAGTACTAATCAGAGATGCCTTCCCTTTTAGGGATTTTGCTCTGTCATGTAGTAGCTTCCTCCTCCTCCTGTTGTAAAGTTTGTTTATGGCTGGGGTCCACCAGACCGGGCGCCTGCCTTTGGGGGAATGGGTCTTGGTTTTATTTGGGATTGCATGATCCATGCATTCTTGAAGGTGCCCGTAGAAGGCATTTGCAAAGGATTCAGCAATGTGGGTTGTGGTTTCCACTGGCCCAGGGGCCTTGAAGGATACCACTTCAGTCTTAAGAAGTGTGAAGTTGGCTTTTGAGAAGTTCTTCACTGTGGTCTTTTGTGCAGGGGGTGGGGGCGGGATGTGGATTTCCAGTGAGATTAATTTATGGCCTGATCTTACCAAAGAGGGATATACTTCCGATGTGGAGCATTTTGTCCCCATGTTTGTGATGATCAGGTCTAGTATATTGTCTCCTCTTGTGGGAATGGTGACTAGTTGTTCCATTGCATTTCAGTTTATGAATTCTAGGAACCTTTGGGCTAGGGTGTTGGGGCTTGAGTAATGTTCCCAGTCTATGTTTGGGTAGTTGAAGTCTCCCAAAATGATGGTATTTGGAGAGACATTCATACTCTCCAGTGTCTTCAGGAAGGCTGTGTGGGGTTCCTGAGTTTGAGAAGGTGGTCTGTAGCATGCTACAAACTGTAAGGCAGTTTTGCCTATGGTTAGTTGCACCTGGATGGTCTCCGATGCTTCGTGCATTGCCACTAACCTGGAGGTGTGGGTATCTGATGAAAATGGATACTCCCCCTCCTTTTGTGGTTCGGTCCAAGTTTTGGGGCCGGAAAGCATGATATGAGGTAAAACTTGATAGTGCTGGGGTGCTCTCAGGAGCCTTGAACCAGGTTTCAGTCACTGCACAGACATCGATGTTCACCATACTGAGGAGGGCTTCAAGGGCGTGCATCTTGAGGTTTAGACTTCTGGCATTGAGCAGCATTACCCTTAGTTTTTTTTCCATTTGTGTTTTCTAGGGAGGTAGGTTTGTCATTTGAGCCTTGTCTAAAAAAGGCACTATGGGGGTGGCAAGAGCCTTAGCCAATATCCGGAAGCCCAGGTGTGACAGGTGAGAGCCATCCCTTGCGAAGCAGCGTGGCTTGTCAAGCATGTCATCCCAAGCAGACAGACATTGGATCCCCTTAGAATTACACCAGTAATTAAGCCAATTGTTAGAACTGATCATTTTGTCTTTGTACTGTGGCATCATTCTTGGTGAGGGTAAGATGCTGCTCAGGGTCAGGGTCATACCGGCCTGGGCTACATAATCAGAGAGCTCCTCTATGTCTCTTTTCATGTAGTCCAGGGAGGTACGTCTCAGGTCGTTCACACCGGCATGTATAATGACTGAGTCATATTTGTACTTGCTGTGGAGCGACCTGAGTGCTTGTGTTATGTGGTGGATTCTAGCTCCCAACAGGCAGCTTACTGTGTCCTTTTCCTTGTTCAGTCTGGTGAGCGGGACGTCAGTGTGTCTGACTATGGAGTCACCTATTACAAGTGTGTCTGGCATGTTGTTTGGCCTTAAGGGCTGTGACTGTTTAGCACACTGACTTTGAGAACTATGTGTTGCATGTGCTATGTCTTGAGGTGGCGGTTGCTTGGGTGTCTGCTTTGGAGGCCTCTGTTGTTTTGGTAGATTTTTCATCAGCGCCTCCGAGTATGTTTTTGTGTGTTTATGTGTTTGGTTTGCAGTTGTGATAGTTCTATGTGAGACTGGGTTTGTGGTGTGCGTGGTTACCTTCTCCTCCTGACTGGTCTTGCCAGTACTGAATTGAGAGAGCTCAGCCTCCAGTTTGGCTGTATAGTTGCATCTCTCGCATATATTTGTATTTGTTGGGAGGAGGAGAGGGTTGTCTGTGTACATGAGGCAATTGTAACATTGCCTCAAGATTCCCAGATTCACCAACTGAACAGGAGAGGACGCCAGCAACTGACCCTTCGACATGCTAGAAATAGTGAAAAAGATTGCTGTGTAACTGAGTCAGAAAGGACCTATAGGGAAATGAGTACTCAAGGGAATTTAGGTGAATGAAGTACTTTCTTTTGTTTAAGAGTGCTTTACCTGTATAAAAAATGCTTTAGGAGCAAGTGCTGAGCTTTTCAGATAAGAGTATAGGCTGTTTAGATTGCAAGTAGAACAGTTCTAAGGGAAAAATTGAAGAGCAGACTTTACGAAGCCAGAAATAGTTTAAACTTGATTAACTGGCACTGCCCTATGCTGCTCTATGAGCAACTTCGCGCTAATTCATGCTAAAGCGCGCAAAAGCGGGCTTTATAGCAGGGGGTTGAAAAGAGCCAGGAATTGACCCAAAATGGCCAATAAACTACAAGTTGCTGGGCTGGAACCAATCCTCTAGGGACAAATAGGTTGCTCAGTGCTCCCCACTCCCACTGGTGAACAAAGAAGCTTCCTCTTATCCAAATAAGGATATGGATAGCACAGGAACTAAGACAAAGCCCAGAGATCAGCAAAATCTGAAGACTGGACTATTCTAGTTCAGAAAAGCGGGAAAGCAAGGATTTTTTTTTCTTTTTTTACAGAGAAAGGAGAAAAAGATACAGTAACAAACAGTAAATGCTATAAAACGACTAGCGACTTGAGTGTGTTAGCCTAACAATTTAATTAAACAAAAATAACTTTTTAAAGTGCTAACAGTATAAATTCTACACAAGTACAGTAAAAACAATATGCAGAGCTGTTTTTAAGCGAAATGCAGTCGAGATGCAGTAATTTAAGCGAAAGCCAGAAAAAATACTTATAAATCCAGGAAAGTCACTCTTTCACTCTCTGCTGCTTGTAGAACTCTGCAGGACACCACGAGGAGCTGTGCTGAGTCTTTTACAAGTGAAAAAGCGCGCAAAAGCGAGCTTTATTGCAGGGGGTTGAAAAGAGCCAGGAATTGACCCAAAATGGCCAATAAACTACAAGTTGCTGAGCTAGAACCAATCCTCTAGGGACAAATAGGTAGCTCAGTGCTCCCCACTCCCGCTGGTGAAAAAAGAAGCTTCCTCTTATCCAAATAAGGATATGGATAGCACAGGAACTAAGACAAAGCCCAGAGATCAACAAAATCTGAAGACTGGACTATTCTAGTTCAGAAAAGCGGGAAAACAAGGATTTTTTTTGTTTTTTTTTTCTTTTTTTACAGAGAAAGGAGAAAAAGATACAGTAACAAACAGTAAATGCTATAAAACGGCTAGCGCACTTGAGTGTGTTAGCCTAACAATTAAATTAAACAAAAAATAACTTTTTAAAGGGCTAACAGGCAGAAGTAGCTTATAATTGCCTGGCACACAGTGTCTTATTTGATACAGGACATCATTATTATTTTAGGAAAACTTGGCTAGGCCTAGAAAGGCTCCCTGGGTTGTTAATCTAGTAACAATCTATACATCTATGAATGTATGAATAGGACTTTCTACTTCATTTCTAGGTATAAACTGGCATTCCTTATCTAACATTATTTATACCTTAATTACCAGGCACAAACTGGCATTCCTTATCTAGCATTATTTATACCTTAATTACCAGTTATTCTTTTTCTTCAACCTTACCCCACATATACTTTTCTATCACCCTATTTCCCTGGTTGTATGCATTATTTAGGTTCATAGGTTCATAGGTTCATACTAGGCTATCTGCCCAAGGGCATTTATAAGCCTAGCCCATAGTTATGTGGCTTTCGCCACCCCTTTAGTTTGAATAAAAACTATGCCTATCATTTTGCTGTGCCTCTGTCAAGCAGTGACGCTGAAGTAATCCCTGGGGTATATCTGCAATCTCCCATCCATTGGTCAAGATTCCTCTTGAACAAGACCAGAGAGGTGCTCTGCCTCACATGTACCGGGATTTTGTTCCACAGCATAGGGAGTCTCTGGGTGATGAATCTGTCCCTCCAGCACGTTCTATTTATAACCGTGTCAAGGTTTAAGTCTCCGCCTTGTGGTTCTGAGGGATCTAGATTTTTGAGGTGAAGCATATTCATCAAATCTGGGTTTGACATGGCCTTATATGTCAGGCACAGGTCACCTCTGAGCAGCGGTATGAGACTGAATAGAGCTGGAGTTCTTTCAGTCGGGCAGCATAAGACATATTTTGAGACCCTTTATGCTTTTGGTGAGGAACTTTTGGGGCCTTTCAAGCTGCAGCAGGTGTCTGGTCAGATACATTCCGAACAGGGCATTGTACTCAATCATAGGTCTAATAAGTGATGAGTACAGGGGACGATGACCTCCCTTGATCTAGATGTGAATCCCTTCATGATCAGGTGGGTGATATAGAAGGTTTTCCTAACTACTTTAGCAACATGAGTGTCAAGCGAAGGCTACTGTCAACCTGGGTCCCCAGATCTCTGATGACTTTTCTGTGCTCAGTGGATTGCCACCTATATGGTAGCTAGGGGTAGCCTTGTTTTCCCAAAGGGTATGACTATGCATTTTTGGCGTTTAACTTCAGGCCATGGCTCTGGCACCAGTTATCCATTTCTGTGAGGCCCTTCTGGAGGATATCTGTGTCAGATGTGTTTTGACTATGGCCCAGTTTGCAGTCATCTGCAAACTTTGTCAGCCATAACCCTCCTGTGTTTGCTTGTACTTCAGAAAAGTAGATGCCGAACAAGAGTGGACCCAGGACTGAGCCCTGTGGGACACCACTTGTGACAGGCTTTGAGTCTGACATGGCTCCAGCAACTCTGACCCTGTGGGTTCTGTCACTTAGCCAGTTTGCAACCCATCTTGTGATGTATGGGTTTACATTCAAGCTGATGAGTTTTTGATGATACCTGAGTGGGGTATTGTGTGAAGGCCTTTGCCAGGTCGAGGTAGGCTGTATGGACTGCCTTTCCCTCATCAATGGCCTTGGTGACTGTCTCGAAAAAGTCAACCAAGTTTAAGAGGCAGGATCTGCCTTTGACAAAGCCAAACTGAGTTGGATCCAAAGTCTGCAAGTTCCCTATGTCTTTATTTATGAGTTCCATTATGATCCTCTCCATGGCTTTGCAGATAAGGCTTGTCAAGCTAATGGGGCGGTAATTTCAGGGGTCTGTGGAGGCACCGCCCTTATGAAGTGGGACCACAGTCACCGTGGCCACTCCTTGGGTACGTATCCTGAGGTGAGGCTAAGATTAAACAGCTGTCCTAACTGTGGGTTTAATTCCTCATTGAGTTCATGAAGCACACAGCCGGGGACACCATCCGTCCCATGGATGCTGTGTTTTTGCCTTAGTGAGGCAGTTCTCACCTGGGCGTTGGAGATGTTTGGGGGCTACAATCCTCTGGAATAGATATCTCTCCTTTTGGGGGAGGGAGAAGTTTGCACTGAACCTGTCAGCCAGTATGTTGGCAATGTGTGTAGGTTCAGTAATTTTCACATCATTTTGAACTAATTCTGAGCATATCTGGGAGTTTCCTCCTAGGTTTCTAACATAGCTAAAGAAGGCCTTATGATTCTCTTTAGAGTCCTTGGCGATTTTTCTCTCAAAATTTGCCTTGGATGATTTTATGAGAGCTCTTAGTTTTTACTTATAATGATCAAAGGTGTCTTACCTTTCAAGGATTTTGCTCTATCTTGTAGTAGCTTCCTCCTTTTGTTGTAGAGCTTGTTTATGGCTGGGGTCCACCAGACTGGACGCTTGCCTTTGGTACAGAGAGTCTTAGTTTTGTTTGGGATTGCCTGATCCATGCAGTCCTGTAGGTGCTGGTAGAAGGCATTTGTAAGTGATTCAGCGGTTTGAGTAATGTTTACCACTGGCTCAGGGGCCTTAAAGGAGACCACACTAGTTTTAGAAGTGTGAAATCGGCTTTGAGAAGTTTTTCACTGTGGTCTTTTTTGTTTCAGGTGGGAGCGGGATGAGGACCTCCAGCGAGATTAGTTTATGATCTGATCTCACCAGTGAGGGGTATACTTCCGGTGTTGAACATTTTGATCCCATGTTCGTGATGATGAGATCAAGTATGTTTTTCTCCTCTTGTGGGGATGGTGACTAGTTGTTCCATGGCATTTGAGTTTATGAACTCCAGGAATCTTTGGGTTAGAGTGTTCGGGCTTGAGTAGTGTTCCCAGTCTATATTAGGGTAGTTAAAGTCACCTAGTATGATGGTGTTTGGAGATACATTTATCCCCTCAATGTTTTCAGGAAGGCCATGTGAGGTTCCTGAGTTTGAGAGGGTGGCCTGTAACATGCTACAAATTGCAGAGCAGTCTTGCCTATGGTTAATTGCACCTGGATGGTCTCCGATGCATCATGCGTTGCCACCAACCTTGAGGTGTGGGTGTCCTTTATGAATATGGACACCCCCCCTCCTTTCTTGGTGTTGTCCGGATTTTGGGGCGGAGCATGATATGAGGTGAAACCTGTTAGTGCTGGGGTGCTCTCAGGAGCCTTGAACCAGGTTTCTGTCACAGCACAGACATCGATGTTCTCCATATTGAGAAGGGCCTCGGTGCGTGCATCTTGAGATTGAGACTTCTGGCATTGAGCAGCATTACCCTTAGTTTTTTTCCTTTTTGGTGTTCTAGGGTGGTAGGTTTAGAATTTGAGCCTTGCCTAAAAAGGCACTATGGGGGTGGCAGAGCCTTTGCCAATATCCGGAAGCCCAGGGTGACAGGTGCAAGCCGTCCCTTGACAGCGTGGCTTGTCCAGCATGTCATCCCAGGCAGACAGACATTGGATCCCCTTTGAATGACACCAGAATTTAAGCCAATTATTAAAGCTGATCATCTTATCACTGTATTGTGGCATCATTCTAGGTGAAGGTAGGATACTGCTCAAGGTCAGGGTCATACCTGCCTGGGCTACATAATCAGAGAGCTCCTCGATGTCCCTTTCATGTAGTCCAAGGAGGTACGTCTCAGGTCCTTGACACCAGCGTGGACAATGACTGAGTCGTACTTGTACCTGCTGTTGAGAGACCTGAGTGCTTGCGTTATGTGGCGGATTCTAGCGCCTGACAGGCAGCTTACTGTGACCTTCTCTTTACTCAGTCTGGTGAGCGGGACGTCAGTGTGTCTGACTATGGAATCACCAATGACAAGTGTGTCTGGCATTTTGTTTGGCCTTAAGGGCTGTGACTGTTTGACACTCTGACTGTGTGGTCTATGTGTTGCATGTGTTGGGTCGTGAGGTGGTAGTTGTTTGGGTGTCTGCTTTGGGAGGCCTCTGCTGTTTTGGTAAATTTTTGATCAGAGCCTCCAGTATGTCTTTGTGTGAGTATGTGTATGATTTGAAGTTGTGATGGTACCATGTGTGACTGGGTATGTATTGTGTGTGGTTACCTTCTCCTCCTGTCTGGTCTTGCCAGTCCTATGTTGAGAGCTCAGCCTCCAGTTTGGCCGTATAGTTGCATCTCTCGCATGTATTTGTGTTTTGTGGGAGAAGGAGAGGATTGTCTGTGTACATGAGGCAGTTGTAACATTGCCTCAATATTCCCAGGTTCACCAGTTGAGCTGGAGAGGACACTAGCAACTGATCCCTCGACATACTAGAAGTAGTAGATAAAGAGACTTTCAAAGGACTCGGGGAAGTGGGTTTTAGGCTGGTGGGGTACTATCTATAATAAGAGTGCTTTATCAAGGTGCAAGTACTGTAGGAGTAAGTGCTAGGCTTTACAGATAGAGAATAGTCTACTTGGGAATCAAGTAGAGATGAACTTTTCAGTTATAGGATATGCTGGTTAGATCAGCAGTACAGCTCGAGGAAGGTAGTTTTAAGGGAAAATTGGAAGAGTGGAATTTAGATGGCCCAAATAGTTTAACCTTGTTTAACCGCGCTGCTCTTGTGTGCAACAGTGGTAACTCACGCTAAATCGGCTTACACGTTTAGCGTGTTTTATAGCAGGGGCTGAAGGGAGCTAGGAATTGGCCCAAACGCGACCAATGGACTACTAGTTTCTGGCTGAATCTTCACCAAATCAAACCAAAAGGCCGCTCAGTGCTTCCCACTCCCACTGGTAAGCAAAGAAACTTCCCTCCTTCCTAATAAGGCAATGGATCAGTAACAGGAACTAAAAACAAAGCCCAGGGATCAGCAACTCTGAAACTGGACTACTCTAGTTCAGTAAGGCGGAAAACAAGAGATTTTTTGTTTTATTACAGAGACAAGGAAAAACAGACAGTAATTGCTGTAAATCGGCTAGCGCACTTTAGTGTGTAGCCTACAGAAACAATTTGCAACAATTAGTAACTTAAAGTGCAATAAACAGTGTAAAATGCAGAAATCACTTAAAGTAGCAATAAAACAGGCGAAATGCAGTTGCTAGCTTAAATAACAGTGGGAAAGCCACAAAAAATACTTATATCTGGTAGAAAGTCACTCTTTTAGCTCTCTGCTGCTTGGATCACCCTGCAGGCCACCACGAGGATCTGTGCTGAGTTGGTACAAGCTGGAAAACGCGTGTTTAGCGTGTTTTATAGCAGGGGGCTGAAAGGAGCCAGGAATTGGCCCAAAACAACCAATGGACTACTAGTTTCTGGCTGAAACTTCACCAAATCGGACAGAAAGGCTGCTCAGTGCTTCCCACTCCCACTGGTAAGCAAAGAAACTTCCTCCTCCCTAATAAGGCAATGAATCAGTAACAGGAACTAAAAACAAAGCCCAGGGATCAGCAACTCTGAAACTGGACTACTCTAGTTCAGTAAGGCAGGAAAACAAGAGATTTTTTTTGTTTTATTACAGAGACAAGGAAAAAACAGACAGTAAATGCTATAAATGCTGTAAATCGGCTAGCGACTTTAGTGTGTAGCCTACAGAAACAATTTGCAACAATTAGTAACTTAAAGTGCAATAAACAGTGTAAAATGCAGAAATCACTTAAAGTAGCAGTAAAACAGGCGAAATGCAGTCGCTAGCTTAAATAACAGTGGGAAAGCCACAAAAATACTTATATCTGGTAGAAAGTCACTCTTTTAGCTCTCTGCTGCTTGGATCACTCTGCAGGTCACCACGAGGATCTGTGCTGAGTTGGTACAAGCTGGAAAAGCGTGTTTAGCGTGTTTTATAGCAGGGGCTGAAAGGAGCTAGAATTGGCCCAAAGCGACCAATGGACTACTAGTTTCTGGCTGAAACTTCACCAAATCGGACAGAAAGGCGGCTCAGTGCTTCCCTCCCACTGGTAAGCAAAGAAACTTCCCTCCTCCCTAATAAGGCAATGGATCAGTAACAGGAACTAAAAACAAAGCCCAGGGATCAGCAACTCTGAAACTGGACTACTCTAGTTCAGTAAGGCGGAAAACAAGAGATTTTTTGTTTTATTACAGAGACAAGGAAAAAAACAGACAGTAAATGCTATAAATGCTGTAAATCGGCTAGCCCACTTTAGTGTGTAGCCTACAGAAACAATTTGCAACAATTAGTAACTTAAAGTGCAATAAAAGTGTAAAATGCAGAAATCACTTAAAGTAGCAGTAAAACAGGCTAAATGCAGTCGCTAGCTTAATAACAGTGGGAAAGCCACAAAAAATACTTATATCTGGTAGAAAGTCACTCTTTTAGCTCTCTGCTGCTTGGATCACTCTGCAGGCCACCACGAGGATCTGTGCTGAGTTGGTACAAGCTGGAAAAGCGCGTGTTGGTAGCGTGTTTTATAGCAGGGGGCTGAAAGGAGCTAGGAATTGGCCCAAAATGACCAATGGACTACTAGTTTCCGGCTGAAACTTCACCAAATCGGACAGAAAGGCCGCTCAGTGCTTCCCACTCCCACTGGTAAGCAAAGAAACTTCCCTCCTCCCTAATAAGGCAATGGATCAGTGACAGGAACTAAAACAAAGCCCAGGGATCAGCAACTCTGAAACTGGACTACTCTAGTTCAGTAAGGCGGGAAAACAAGAGATTTTTTTGTTTTATTACAGAGACAAGGAAAAAAGACAGTAAATGCTATAAATGCTGTAAATCGGCTAGCGCACTTTAGTGTGTAGCCTACAGAAACAATTTGCAACAATTAGTAACTTAAAGTGCAATAAACAGTGTAAAATGCAGAAATCACTTAAAGTAGCAGTAAAACAGGCGAAATGCAGTCGCTAGCTTAATAACAGTGGGAAAGCCACAAAAATACTTACTTATATCTGGTAGAAAGTCACTCTTTTAGCTCTCTGCTGCTTGGATCACTCTGCAGGCCACCACGAGGATCTGTGCTGAGTTGGTACAAGCTGGAAAACGCGTGTTTAGCGTGTTTTATAGCAGGGGCTGAAAGGAGCTAGGAACTGGCCCAAAGCGACCAATGGACTACTAGTTTCTGGCTGAAACTTCACCAAATCGGACAAAAGGCAGCTCAGTGCTTCCACTCCCACTGGTAAGCAAAGAAACTTCCTCCTTCCTTCCTAATAAGGCAATGGATCAGTAACAGGAACTAAAAACAAAGCCCAGGGATCAGCAACTCTGAAACTGGACTACTCTAGTTCAGTAAGGCAGGAAAACAAGAGAATTTTTTTTTTTTTTTTTTTTTACAGCGACAAGGAAAAAAACAGACAGTAAATGCTATAAAAACAATTCACATGCAGTGCAAGCTGGCACCCTCTTTCATTGTTAGATACTGTTAACCATGGTGAAGTGGTCTTGATTTCTCTAATTAATTTTTATGTGGTGATTTGCAGAATCTGTTGGATATTGGAAATTGTAATAAATATTTTTATATATATATCTGTGCAAGCATTGCAACAAAATATATAATTGATTGCTAATATTTTTCACTTAATTTGAATGTTGTTGCATGAAGTCCGTAATTGTAAATATTTTTCACTTAATGGATGGATTGTCACAGATTTGTCTTAATTGCATCAAGGTTGTATAATTTCCATTGATAGTGCACATCCTGATTTCTGAACCTCTTGTCTGGACGTATACAGATTTGACATAACTGTTTGAGAGTTCATCAACATTGTGGGAAATATTTGCTTTGCGCTAAGTTATTTTATGTACACTAAGGCATATTAGCTTATTATTTGTCTAACTACAGCTTTTGCATGAAACTCAGAGAACTGCACTGGATTCTGTGAACTTTATGGAATCAAGACCATAAACTGAACTCAGGTTGTACTTTTGGGTGCAGAGGTCATAGAACAGAAGAACTTCAGAGTGCTATTTTTACAGTCCCTGATAATGTTTTATTGTTTCTCTGTGAGCATTTAAAGTACTGAATCCATCTGGCCCTCCAGCTGTCTTACTCTTCATCTTGTGTATATCTTTACTTATCTCATCTCTTGTTAACTCTGCATTCAATTTGCAATTGTTCTTCCTCAAGTGTATCCATCCATTTACACCCCCTTTTTCCAAGTTTTACACATGGGATTGGGGTGTCACATCATCAGTGGCAATCATCTAGTACCAGTGCTCAGACCACAGGGTGGCTAGCGTATTTCTATATATTCTTTCCCCAGTTCAGTTCTAAGTCTTCTGTTTTTTCCTGTTTGTAAATTTCTTTGTAGTATTCTTTAAAAGTTTCCCTGATTAATTTATCTTCTAAATGTTCTGTATATCTTCCCCTTATCATCATAACCCCCTGTGTTTCTCTCTCTACCTACTTTTTGTATTTCTTTACTAGCTTTTCCCTTAAGCCTCCCCACTGTCCACCAGTAGTGATTCCACTACTGTTGTTGAATTTCTTGTGTACTCAGCTATTTCCTGAGCTCCCCAATCCCCCTTTTATTTTCTTCTCTTCTTTCCTTCTGTACGCATCAGTTTTCCCCTGACAGTGACCTTTTGATTCCATCCCACCAGTGGTCTTCCAGTTTGTCCTTGTCTTTCATATTGTCCTCATTTGATGCCTTTACTAGTCGTTGCAGTGTTTTTGTCTTCCTTTTTCCTTATACTTAGAGCTAGCCCACCTCCATGCCCTCTCACTGATTTTTGTTCCTTACCCTAACTTTGAGTTTCACTGATATCTTTTTCTGGTGTATTTAAGCATTTCCATTACTTCCATTAGGTTTTCTTTCCCTAATCTGCTTGCCTGCCTGTACCAAAAGGTTTTGTATGAAGGTTTATTTATTTATGTATTTATTTATTTATTTGTGCTTGTTTTTGCTGACCTGGAATGTCTGATTGGTCACTGCTCATTTTCAGAGGAGGCCAAGAGAGAAAAACTCCACAAAACTGGAATCAGGAACAAGAGGAGAGATTGAGGCCAAGGGAGGCAAGTTCAGAGAGAAATTTTGGGAGGACATTGTGTCAGACGTTGTATAAATTAAGGAAAAGGAATAATTTGAGTGAAATTAAGAAGAGTAGTTGTAGTACTGTGGTTGGGTCTGAAACCATGTTGGAATTTGGAGAGGAGGTTATTATTAAAAATGCACGAATTGTGAATCTGTGCATTTCTGTGGAAGTTTTGAAAGAGTAATAGGACTGTAATGGGTCTATGGTTTGTAAACTCAGTTGATGTACCAGCTCTGTGAAATGGGACTATATATTTTTTTCTAGATAGAAGGGGGCATAGTTATCTGTTATACATAAGATAGTTCATCCAAAAGGAGTCTGGAAATGCAGCCATGTATGGGAAGGTTCTTAGCGGCCACAGCTGTTGGTTTTAATTTGCTTATTAACTTATAGAAGCAGTAGGAGTAGTGTGAAGGTTAAATGTCTGTAGATATTTTTTAAGTGTGGAAAATGGCATGGTGGAGGTTGGGATTGTCATCAGTCAGGGAAAGAACTGTCTAGAAGAAGCGGTAGTTGAATTGACTGATGGTGGAATCTTAATTATTAGTGACTGAAGGAGAGGGTGTGGTAGCTTGACCTGAGTGCTGTATCGTTTTTAGAGATACCCAGAACAGTTTGGGATTACTTTTGTGGTTTTGTAGCATGAACTGTTTGTTCTTCTTTGACAGACAAATAACTGTATTATATTTTACCTTTTTTGTTCCTACATGGTTTAAATTGTTTAGAATTTTCGGAAAAATGTCACTGAAATGAGAGATGGTACCATCCATGGGCATAGTTCTTAAGAGATTCTAATTATAGTGGGACAGAGTTGAGATGAATTGATCTTTGTCAAGTGTGTTTCACTGTCTACTAGTTACTTGTTTAGCTGGGTTATTAAATCACTTGGCATTTGGTTGCAGATAAGTATATGGTAAGCAACCTTAAGATTTTACTTTATTAGGATAGTTACTTTAAATCCAATGTCGGATGGATTCTCTGTTAGTGTTTTTGTTGAGCTTGGTGTTGGAATTTATAAACTGGTTGAATCTGTGTAAGTTTATTGAATTTTTGGGGTAGTCATTATTAAGGGGTTGTTAATAATACTAAGATCCTTTAAAATGAACGTTTTTCCTCTTGGTTGGATATCTTTCCTACTATATGTCCAGATACCTTTCTTCTTTCATTTGTTGCTCTAGTTCTTGTCTTATTGTTTTGTTATAGTTCCTCCTCCCATAGAATCTGCCTTCTAGTTTGTAGTGACATTGTAATCTCCACTATTATCTCTATTCCATCTCTTCTTATCTGGGCCCAGGTAGCAAAAAATATTCTTTATCTTTACTTGTGCATATATGTTTTGTATTGATCAGCTTGCACCTCGCATCCTTCCTTGCCAGATGATCCATCTGCCTATCCCGCTTTTGATAGCTTTCTCTGTGGTTGTCTGAAGCTATTTCTGAAATACAGTTGCTACTCCCTTCCTGCCTTATTATCCATCTCTCATAATACAGTAGCTTCTCCTCCTCTCTGATGTTCATTTTTGTTTCTTGAAATAGAGCAATGTCTGTCTCCCCCATCCTCTGTAGCTTTTTCTGTATTCTCCTTCTGATATAATTTGATGACCTCCCAGTGTTCCATATACTTATCTAAATTCCCTTTGTTGTTTTTGCCCTCACCTCAGTGCTTTCCTCATTGCTGCTATCTGACATAATCTGCCCTCTAAACCTACTCTCTCAGTTGAACATTTGTTTTCTTTGACACTTGCCCACTCTTGGACCTCTGCTCCTCCTACCTTGCCTCTGGATCCCTGCCTTTTGGCTCATGCATATGCGTGGGTATGCCTTTAACATGGGCCTTTTAACACTTTATTTTGTTCCTGTCCGGTTGTCCCTCACAAATTAATACACTACATGCAAACCCAGTACTGATGTCACAGTTTTTATATCACAGTATTCTCATTTACTGGTTCCCATCACCACCTGCTCATCAGTCTAGTGCTCCAGTTTCATTTATGTGATAGCCTAGCAATATTTTGTTTCTTTCCAGTTTTGTAGATCTTTGCTGATATAGATTCTGATATATGTTATTCTTTTATTTCACCTTTGTCTACATATCATTCTTTACCCTACTTTTCCTCTGCCCCCCACACATTCATTTTAATTCTTCCCATTTGCTGCATTAGCAGTAATTCCTATTTTTTTCCTTATGCTTATGTATGCATTAAGTAGTTGTAAAAAATATATAACTTACCATAGAGGATTGCTCCTATGCCCTCTTTACTGTATTGCCCATCATTGCCCCAGGAATTTCTTCCATCTCCTCACATTTGTGAAGTTTTAATGTTGTGTTCCCTGGGATGCATTTATCAAGGTAAGTACCTATTTCGTTATATAATGCCCACATTCACCTCCTTTCAGTGCCCATTTCTTCCACATATTTATCGTGTCTCTTTTTCATTCCTTCCATATTCCTGCCTTCCTCCTTTTTGATTCTGCCACCCATCATAAATACTTAGGTTCATAGGTAGGTACTAGGCTATTGGCCCAAGGGCCTAAGTAAGCCTAGCCAACAAGGTTCCCCGGCTTACGCCACCCAAGAAGGTTAATTTCCTGTGCCTCTGTCAAGCAGAGCCACAGAACTGATCCACGGGGTGTATTTCCTATTTCTCATCCACTCATCAAGATTTTTCTTGAGGAGTGCTAATGAGGAACTTTGCTTGACATAGATGAGTAGCTTGTTCCACAGTATAGGAAGTCTCTGGGACAGGAATATATCCCTCCAGCATGTCCTGTTTATTGTGGTCACAAGGTTTAGGTCCCTAGAGTGTGTAGCTCGGAGGGATTGGGATTTCTTAAGGTGTAGCATGTCCAACAGCTCTGGGTTTAACATAGCTTTATATGTTAGGCAGAGATCTCCTCAGAGTAGGCGATATGCTACAGAGTAAAGCTGGAATTTTTTGAGACAGTCAGTGTAGGGCATCTGTTTGAGGCCAGTAGTCCTCTTTGTGAGGTACTTCTGTGGCTTTTCCAGGTGCTGCAGATGTCTTCTGAGGTACATTCCAAAAGGGGTATTGTACTCTATAATGGGTCTAATGAGTGCCGAGTAGAGGAGAACAATGGCTTCCTTTTTCCTGGATGAGACCCCTTTTGGGATGAGGTGTGGCACATAGAAGGATTTCCTGACTACTGTGGCAATGTGATTATCAAAGGAGAGACTACTGTCCACCTGGGTCCCAAGGTCTCTTATCACACATTCGGCATTAAGTAGACTGCCGTTTATGTGGTAGTTCATGGGTACAGAGTTTTTACCAAAGGGGATGACAATGCACTTTTTGGCATTGAGCTTGAGGCCATGCCTTTGACACCAGGCATCTGTCTCAGTGAGGCCCTTCTGCAGGATGTCCACATCATTTGAGGACTCGGCTATGGCTCCTAGTTTGCAGTCATCTGTGAACTTCATTAGCCAGAGGCCTGCTGTGTTAGTCTGTACTTCAGAGAAGTAGATACTAAACAGTAGAGGCCCCAGGACTAAACCCTGTGGTACTCCACTTGTCACTGGTTTGAAGTCAGATGTGGAGTCTTCAATTTTTACAGTGTGGGTTCTGTCAGTGAGCCAGTTGGCAACCCATCTTGTGATGTAGGGCTTTATACCTAGTTTAGTGAGTTTAGTATAATTCCAGAATGGGGGATGATGTTGAAAGCCTTGACGAGGTCAAGATAGGCTGTGTGAGCCACCTTACCCTTATCTATGGCTTTGGTGACTGCCTCAAAGAAGCTGATCAGGTTCAGGAGGCATGATCTGCCTTTCACAAACCCGAAATGGGTGGGGTCCAGAGTTTGGAGGTTACCAATGTCTTTGTTTATGAGTTCCATGATGATACATTCCATGGCCTTGCAGACCAGGCTCGTCAGGCTAATAGGGTGATAGTTCCCAGGATTAGTGGTGGCTCCCCCTTTGTGGAGTGGGATAACTGTTGCCATGCTCCATTCAATGGGCACAAAGCCTGATGTGAGAGTATGATTGAACATGGTGCTTAGGTGGGGAGCCAGTTCATTATGAAATTCATGTAAAACGCAGCCTGTGTTGTTGGCCGGTCCCATGGATGCTGTGTTTTTGGTTTTAGAGAGTGCAGCTTTTACCTGCATAAATGTGATTACAGGGACTCTGCATTCTTTCTGTAAAGATATGGGGAAAGTTAGCATTGAATCTATCTGCCAGGATGTTAGCAATATCAGTTGGTTCTGTAATTTTCGTGTTGTTGTGCTGTAACTCAGAGCAAATCTGGTTGTTGCCATTGATATTCTTGACATAGCTAAAGAATGCTTTGTGGTTGCCCTTAGAATCAGTGGCAATTTTGTTTTCATAGCTAGCTTTGGAGGATTTTATAAGGGATCTCAGCTTCTTACTGAGGCTGACCAGGGAGCTACTCCACTCACAAGATTTTACTCTCTTTTGCAACAGTTTCTTCTTTCTGTTGTAGAGTTTCTTTATGGCAGGGGACCACCAGATTGGCTTCCTTATTTTTGGAGGATAGCATTTTTGTCTGTTTGGGGTAGCATGATCCATGCACTCGTGTAAGTGCTTATAGAGTGCATTTGTGTAGGATTCAGCAGCCGTAACTGTGTTGTCCATCTGCATGGGTGTCATGAAGTTCGCCACTTCTGTCTTAAGAAGAATGAAGTTGGCTTTGGAGACATTTTTTACTATGGTTTCCTTAATGGTGGGTGGGGGCAGGATATGGATATCTAGGGTGATTAGCTTATGGTTGGATCTGACCAACGAGGAATTGATTTCAGATGTGGAACACCAGTCACTCAAGTTGGTAATGACTAGATGTTCTTCATGTTTCACTGTTGCAGTCATTACATTTGGGTAATCTGTTGGCAGGTTGCCCTCAGTCGGCCTGAATTCCAAAGTCTTGGGTCCTGCATTGATTGCTGTCTCCTCTTCCATGACATCAGGTCATCCAGGGCTATAAAACAAGCAACCGATACCATTTTCTTTAGTCTTTCTTGCCGCGCGGTGCCCGAAGCAGAAGCAGTTCACAAGTTCCGGCCGGCTGACTCCTGAAATTTTCGAGTTCGAGTTTCAGAACCAAAGTCTTCACTAAAGCTAAGTACCCCGTTGGGGAAACTTTTTTCTTGCTCCATACCGATGTCAGAAAAAGTTAATAATTGTATTACTTGTGGGAAGCAAATACCTCATAAGGATTTCCATTTATACTGTATTCCTTGCCTAGGTCCTGATCACAACGTACCTGGCTGTCAGTTTTGTGCTAGATTTAACCAATGCACTATTAAGCGTCGGTATATTTTTGCCTCAAAATATTTTGGAAACAGATTTAACTACCCTGAAATGTCATCGGATAGCAATCCGATGACTGGAATACACAAAAAACACCAAGAAAAGGACAGAGACAGACCGTCGAGGTCCAGAACCAATGACAAAGCTTCTCCTAAGCCAGTCGCTGGTTCACCGTTACTCAGTGAGGTGCTTTTGCAGCCCCTGATGCCCGCTACTTTTGAGTCGCAGGCCCCTACCGAGACCCACGCAGAGTCCGGCATGCCATGAGATACTCAAAGCATTGTACCATGGATGTCTCTCCCTCTGATGGGTCCACAGCCGCTGAGCAGGCACCGGCTTCTGAGGGCGTATTTAGGCCTCAACATTTTTATATAAAACCGATGACAGCTGCAAAACCAAAGACAAAAGCAACTTCTAAAGCTAAAAAAATGAAGCATGAGCCAGCCATGTGCACAGGCCACTATGCCCAAAAAACAGATGATCACAATGGCTGAAGACTTAATTACCTTGATCAGGGGTTCCCATCCTCCTCCTGATAAGGGGCCTAGGCAAGACACTGATTATGAATCTTCAGATCAGATTTCTATTTCTTCTGATTCCTCTTCTGATCAGGAATTATCTGTTCCTCCCTATGAGGATTCTGATGCAGAGGAGATTCAAGGGCACTGGATAGATGGGGAAAGAAGGTTTATACATCTGCAACCTTGGCAATTAGGGCCATAAACTGCCAGGTTCATATGCTCAAGTATCAACAACATGTTATGGGATTGATGAAACAGAAAATTATGTTGATTTCTGAATGTGCAGAAAATAAAGAATTGCAGGGCTTAGTGCATGCAGCTGAACAAGTTGAAAAGCATACTTTGCAATGTGGTTTTGAATCTTTAGAGGCCTCCTGCAGGGCTGTAGTTACTGGATCTGTGATTAGGAGGCATGCCTAGCTAAAAGGGCAAAATTTGCCTGATCATGTTAAAGCTAAATTACTGGATGCACCTTTACAGCATGATACTCTGTTTGGTATTAAGGCAGAAGAGGTTTTAAAGAAAATGGAAGACAAAGCTAAGTCTATGCAAACTGTAAAATACTTCATATAAGTGCAGCCACCAAGATTCAGTAGACACTGGTCTACAAAAAATTGGTCCTTTCCTGTGTCTGACAGACCTCAAAGGGGCAAATCCAGATGCCCTAAAGGTTCTAGACACCAGGCACAAGATTCTTACAGGTCAAAGCAATGGGGTGCTTCTACCTCCAAATCAGGCGGAGATAAAGCAGAAACAGTCCCAATGACTTCCCTCTGCCATCACCAAGCACTTACCTTTTGGCAGCACTCTTAGGGGAGAAGTTAGCACTTTTTGCTCAAAATTGGCAGTTAATAACCCAAAACAAGTGGGTGCTAAACATAGTATCACAGGGATACAGATTCCATTTCCATACTCTGCCAATGGCAAACGGTTGGCCGGATCTACCAAAAAATCAATGGGCAGAGACAGAGAAACAGGTTACATCCCTCATGGATATGTGGGCTATTCAGCCAGTACCAGAGCAGGAAAAAGGACAAAGTTTTTACTCAAGACTGTTCTTGGTACCCAGAAAGGACAAGGCCTGGAGGCCAATACTGGATTTATTAATTTTGAACACCTTCCTGGACATTCCAAAATTCAAAATGCTAACTTTGCAGCAGCTTCTGCCCATGCTGGGCAAGAATGCTTGGCTGGTGACATTAGACCTAAAAGAGGCATACCTGCATGTCCCAATAAGGGAATCGTGCAGAAGACACTTCCATTTCAAGGCTGGCTTAATGCATTACCAATTCTCTGCACTGCCCTTTGGCTTATCTACTGTGCCCAGGGTCTTTACAAAGTGCCTGGCACCACTAATTGATTTTTGCAGACAAAGAAGTATACAAATATATCCTTACTTGGATGACTGTCTCACTCAAGCAGAGAACAAGGATATTCTTCTTCAGCACCTGGCGTTTGTGAAAAGGCTTCTAACATGCCTAGGATATACAATAAACGAAAAGAAATCACAACTGGTACCCTCTCAAAAGATAACATTCCTGGGTGCAAGCTTGAATACAACTGCCCAGATGGCTTTCCTCACGCCAGACAAACAAAGGCAACTGACTACTTACTTCAAACTGATAGCAACAAAAACCCAGTTATCTGCAAGACAAATTCTGCAGGCTTTGGGGTTCATGGCATCCTGCATTCTACTGATTCCATATGCAAGACTGCGTATGAGGAAACTTCAATGGTACCTAAAAAGTTTATGGAGTTAACATTGTCACAGTCTGGAAACAATGATTCCTCTCATTCCCTGCCTACAACAGGAGTTCCTATGGTGGGCAAAGGCATGTCACCAAAACATGGGGCGGCCATTCACTCTACCCCCTGCCAGCCAAACCTTAACAACAGATGCATCAGATTATGCATGGGGGCCCACTTGGCAGGAAGATGCATTCAGGGCATATGAACCTCAAAACAAATGCATCTGCATATCAACCAAAAAAAGATGTTAGCTGTTCAAAATGCCCTGACAGCCTTCAAGGACTTACTTCATCCAGGACAACTCCTGATAAAGACGGACAACACCATGGTTATGTGGTATATAAACAAGCAGGGGGGTACACAGTCATACCCCCTTTGCAGGCTAGCCATGGCACTGTGGGACACAGCTTTGATTTGCCAAGCACATCTACAAGCTAAATTCCTGTCGGGAAAACAAAATACTCTGGCAGATGACTTAAGCAGAAATCTTATGGACACTTACGAGTGGAAACTAGATCCACAAATCTTCAGCGTGATAACAAAGAAATGGGGGAGCCCGGACATAGATCTATTTGCCTCTCCTCAAAATTATCAATTGAAAAGTTTCTGCACAAGGACTTATCACAGACAAGCATGGAAAGTGGAAGCCCTATCCTTCAGTTGGAAAAACCTATCAGTTTACGCCTTTCCTCCTCTGCCTCTTCTTCCCAAGGTCCTACTAAAAGTCAGACAAGAGAAACCAAAGATGATACTAACTGCCCCGGACTGGCCACACCAATACTGGTACCCAATCCTAAGGAATTTGTCTCAATACCCAGCTTGGACCTTACCTCAAAGACCTCAATTACTGTCCCAGCAAAACAATCAGATCCTGCACAATCAGCTCCAAACACTGAACCTGGCAGCATGGCTGATCATGTATACCAACAACATCTCTCAGTAAAGCTGTGATGGATGTCATTTTGGAAGCCAGAAGGCCTAGTACTAGAAAATCTTATGCTGATAAATGGAAGAGATTCTGTGCTTGGAATCATAGTTTCATAGTTTCATAGTTTAGTACTAGGCTATCTGCCCTGGGGCATTTATAAGCCTAGCCATAGTGATGTGGCTTTCGCCACCCCTTGTAGTGGTACTAAAATGTACAGAATAGATTTAGAATACTGTGCCTCTGTCTAGTATTGACACATTGGAGACCCCCTTACTTAATAGAATTAGTTTACTGTGCCTCTGTCTAGTAGTGACACAGGGATGACCCCCGGGGTAAACCTACGATCTCCCATCCACTCGTCAAGATTTCTCTTGAAGAGTGTCAGTGAAGGGCTCTGCCTAACATGAACTGGGATTCTGTTCCAGAGTATGGGTAGCCTCTGAGTTATGAATCTGTCCCTCCAGCATGTCTTATTCATATTTGTGCTGAGGTTTAAATCTTTAGCTCTCGTGGTTCTGATGGATTTGGATTTTTTGAGGTGGAGCATGTCCATCAATTCCTGATTGGACAAGGCCTTGTACGTCAGGCACAGATCACCTCTGAGCAGGTGGTATGCTACTGAATAGAGCTGGAAGTTTCTTTAGCCTGGTAGCATATGACATATGTTGGAGACCCTTGATCCTCTTGGTGAGGTACTTCTGGGGTCTCTCCAGCTGTTGTAAGTGCCGGGTGAGGTACATACCAAATGGGACATTGTACTCAATCATGGGCCTGATAAGGGAGGAGTATAGGGGTACAATGATCTCCTTTGATCTGGATGTGAATCCCTTCATGATAAAGTGGGCAAGGTAGAAAGTCTTTCTAACCACTTTGGCAATGTGGGTGTCAAATGAGAGGTCACTATCGACTTGGGTCCCCAGGTCTCTGATTACTTTTTCCGTACTCAGTGGGTTACTGTCTATGTGATAATTTGTGGGTACTTTGTTTTTCCCAAAGGGGATGACTATACATTTCTTTGGCATTCAGTTTAAGGCCATGATTCCGGCACCATTTGTCCATTTTGGTGAGGCCTTTCTGTAGGATGTATGTGTCAGCTGGTGTATTGACTATGGCACCTAGTTTGCAGTCATCTGCGAACTTTGTCAGCCACAACCCTCCCATGTTTGCTTTCACATCTGAGAAGTAAATGCCGAACAAGAGGGGTCCCAGGACAGAGCCCTGTGGGACACCACTTGTGTCTGGCTTTGAGTCTGACATGGCTCCTGCAATTTTGACTTTATGGGTTCTGTTCTTTAGCCAGTTTGCAACCCATCTTGTGACATATGGATTTACATTTAAGCTGTTGAGCTTGTCTATGATGCCTGAGTGGGGTATTGTGTCGAAGGCTTTAGCCAAGTCCAGGTAGGCTGTATGGACTGCTTTGCCCTCATCAATGGCTCTAGTGACTGTTTCGAAAAAGTCAACCAGGTTCAAAAGGCAGGATCTGCCCTTTACAAAGCCGAACTGGGTAGGATCAAGTGTCTGTAGGTCCCCAATGTCGCTGTTTATGAGGTCCATAATGATTCTTTCCATAGCTTTGCAGACCAGGCTGGTTAAGCTTATGGGGCGGTAGTTCCCAGGGTCTGTAGAGGTGCCTCCTTTGTGGAGTGGGACCACTGTTGCTGTACGCCAGTGTTCAGGTACATATCCTGTAGTAAGGCTAAGGTTAAATAGCATTTTTATATGCGGGTTTAGCTCCTCTTGGAGTTCACGTAGCACGCAACCGGGGATACCATCAGGTCCCATTGATGCTGTGTTTTTTGCTTTGCTGAGGGCAGCTCTCACCTGGACATCTGAGATGACAGGGAGGTTACATTCAGCTGGGATAAGTATTTCTACTTTTGGGGGTGAGGGAGGGGAGAAATTTGCACTGAACCTGTCTGTCAGAATGTTGGCAATATTTATGGGTTCGGTGAATTTTTTGTCGTTGTGTACTAACTCTGAGCATATCTGAGGGTTTCCACCCAGGTTTCTAACATAACTGAAGAAGGCCTTGTGGTTATCTTTAGTGTCCTTGGCGATTTTTCTCTCAGAGTTGGCCTTGGATGTTTTTTATGAGAGAACGTAACTTTCTACTAGTGCTGATTAGAGATGCCTTCCCTTTATGGGATTTTGCTCTGTCTTGCAGTAGCTTCCTTCTTTTGTTATACACTTTGTTTATGGCTGGGGTCCACCAGACAGGACACTTTCCCTTGGTGAAGAGGGTCTTGGTTTTATTTGGGATTGCATGATCCATGCATTCTTGGAGATGTCTGTAGAAAGCATTTGTGAAGGATTCAGCATTGTGGGATGTGGTTTCCACTGGCCCAGTGGGCTTAAAGGATACAATCTCAGTCTTAAGAAGTGTAAAGTCGGCTTTAGAGAAGTTTTCACTGTAGTCTTTTGTGCTGGGGGTGGAGGTGGGATATGTATATCCAGGGTGATTAGTTTGTGGTCAGATCTCACTAGTGAGGGGTATACTTCCAGTGTGGAGCATTTTGTCCCCATGTTTGTGATGATCAGGTCTAGTATATTATCTCCCCTTGTGGGAGAGGTGACTAGCTGTTCCATTGCATTTGAGTTTATGAATTCCAGGAACCTTTGGGCTAGGGTGTTAGGGCTAGAATAGTGCACCCAGTCTATGTTAGGGTAGTTGAAGTCTCCCAATATGATGGTATTTGGTGAGACATTCATATCCTCCAATGTCTTCAGGAAGGCTGAATGGAGTTCTTGAGATTGGGAGGGTGGTCTGTAACATGCAACTAGTTGTATAGCAGTTTTGCCTATGGTTAATTGCACCTGGATGGTCTCCGATGCTTCATGTGTTGCCACTAACCTGATGGTGTGGGTATCCTTGATGAATATGCACACTCCCCCTCCCTTTGTAGTTCGGCCTGAGTTTTGGGGCCGAAAAGCATGATACAAGGTAAAGCCTGGTAGCACTGGTGTGCTCTCAAGAGCCTTGAACCAGGTTTCAGTTACTGCACAGACGTCTAGGTTCTCCATGCTGAGGAGTGCATCAAGTGCCTGCATCTTGAGATTTAGACTTCTGACGTTGAGCAGCATTACCCCTAATTTTTTCCATTTTTGTTTTCTAAGGAGGTGGGTTTGTCTTTTGAGCCTTGCCTAAAAAAGGCACTATGGGGGTGGCAAGAGCCTTAGCCAATATCCGGAAGCCCAGTGGTGACAGGTGCAAGCCGTCCCTTGTGAAGCAGCGTGGCTTGTCCAGCATGTCATCCCAAGCAGACAGACATTGGATCCCCCTAGAATGACACCAGTAATTGAGCCAATTATTAAAGCTGATCATCTTGTCTTTGTATTGTGGCATCATTCTTGGTGAGGGCAAGATGCTGCTCAGGGTCAGGGTTATACCAGCCTGGGCTACATAATCAGAGAGCTCCTCTGTCTCTTTTCATGTTGTCCAGGGAGGTACGTCTCAGGTCATTCACGCTGGCATGGACAATGATGGAGTCATATTTGTACATGCTTTTGAGTGACCTGAGTGCGTGTGTTATGTGGTGGATCCTAGCCCCCGATAGGCAGCTCACCATTACCCTCTCCTTGTTCAGCCTGGTAAGTGGAACGTCAGTGTGTCTGACTATAGAGTCACCTATCACTAGTGTATCAGGCATAGTATTTGGCCTTAAGGGCTGTGATTGTTTGACACACTGATTTATTGAAGTATGTGTTGCATGTGTTATGTTCTGAGGTGGTGGATTTTTGGGTGTCTGTTTTGGGAGCCTCTGTTGTTTTGGTAAGTTTTTTATTAGAGCCTCCGGGTATCTCTTTGTGTTATTATGTGTATGATTTGCAGTTGGGGTAGGTCTATGTGTGACTGGGTTTGTTGTGTGTGTGGTTACCTTCTCCTCCTGTCTGGTCTTGCCAGTCCTGAGTTGAGAGAGTTCAGCCTCCAGTTTGGCTATATAGTTGCATCTCTCACATGCATTTGTGTTTGTTGGGAGGAGGAGAGGGTTGACTGTGTACATGAGACAATTGTAGCATTGAGAGAGTGCTGTGCCTTTAAGGGAAGTTGGTATTCACAGGGGTGGTAGGTGGATGTAGTGCTTACTTTAGTTTGAGAGTGCTTACTTAGAAGAGAAGTTTTGAGAACAAGTGCTAGGCTTATAATATAGCGAGTAGACTGGTTATTCTAAGAGTAGAGCTTTCTAAGGGAAAATTTGAAGAGCAGACTTGGCGGAGCCAGAAAAAGTTTAACCTTGTTTAACCGGCGCTGCGCTATGCGCACAATCGTGCAAAGCCGCACAAATGCAGATTTTAAACAGGGAACTTCAAAAGAGCTAGAAATTGTCCAAAACAACCAATTACTACAGCTCTTGTGCTGAGGTCACTCCTTCAGGGACAGATAAGCTGCTCAAGGCTCCCCACTCCCACTGGTGAGCAAAGAAACTTCCTTCTATCCAAGTAAGGTAATGGACAACACAGCCCAGAATACAGCAAAGCCTGTAAACTGGTCTAAACTAGTCAAGGAGAGGTGGGAAAACAAGGATTATTTTTTGTTTGTTTCTTTTTCAGATAGAGAGCACACAGAAATGCAGAAAACAGTAATAAATCAGTTACACAGGCTAGCACACTTTAGCACAGGGAACTGATACAGCAGACCCAAATATTCCTACAGATATTACAATACTTGACTGAGATGCTTGACAAAGCCCTATCTTTCTCATCAATAAAAATCCATGCCTCTGCAATTTCGGCTCATTACAATACAAAGCCACACAATCTTTCCTCGTTCTTTACTAAAGCAGTATCTTAGAGGAGCCAAAAATGTAAGGGCTCCCAGAAGATCACCAATACCTGCATGGGACCTCAATTATGTGCTGGCAAAGCTCACCCTGCCTCCTTTTGAACCAGCTGCTACTGCAGATCTAAAGTTCTTATCATGGAAAACAGCTCTGCTCCTAGCAATTACTTCAGCAAGAAGAGTCTCAGAACTACAGGCCCTCATGGCCATGGAGCCTTTTGTCATATTTTACCCAGACAGGGTGTCTCTGAGGACCAATCCTTCGTTTATGCCTAAGGTGGTTTCCAGTGTGGCTCTTAACCAGACTATTTATCTGCCAACTTTTTATCCGAATCTGCAGAACAAGGGGGAGAGGATTCTGCTTTCACTGGATGTACACAGACAGCTAAGATTCTACTTGAGCAGGACTAAAGCTCTAAGAAAAACTGAGCAGTTACTAGTGACGTATGCTGCAGGACAGAAGGAAAGGCTATTTCAAAGCAGACTATTTCAAAGTGGGTAAGCCACTGCATTAATTTCTGCTACTTACACCATGAGAAACCTGTGCCCAAGGGCATTAGGTCTCATTCCACCAGAGCTGTAGCTACATCAACAACCTTTCTCAGAGGAGTACCAACCAAAGACATTCTAGAGGCTGCTACCTGGAGTTCTGTTCACACTTTTACAAAGCATTATAATTTGCCTCTCTACTCTAAGTTCAGGGCAGGCTTTGCCACTGCAGTTCTGCAGGGCCTTATAGCTGCCCCTAATGCTGTTTAGTTCCAGCCTTCCATCCATAGCTTTGGGATTCTACCCAAATGTAATGACTGCAATAGTGAAACACAAAGAACATAGTACAGTTGTGTACACTTACCATAAATGTAGATGTTCGAGTGTATTCACTGCTGCAGTCCAGGTTACCCCCATGCCATCCCCCTTTTCGTCTGGAGTTTCTCTTTCTTTCACTATCTTCTACAACCTATGTGATGTATTTGCTTGTAGATGAAGGTAAAGTTTGTATTGTTGCATATGTATATATATATATATATATATATATATATATATATATATATATATATATATATTTGCTACCTTTTTGGGGACACCTGACATCTGGGACAAGAAAAACTAAAGAAAATGGCGTCGGCTGCTTGTTTTATACCCCTGATGACCTGACATCATGGAAGAGGAGACAGCAACTGATGCAGGACCTAAGACCTAAGACTTTGGAATTCAGGCTGACTGAGGGCAACCTGCCACCAGATTACCCAAATGTAATGACTGCAACAGTGAATACACTCGAACATCTACATTTATGGTAAGTGTACACAACTGTACTGTCTAGGATATTGTTGCCCCTGGTGGGGGTGTGGATAAGTTGATCCAGGGCATTGGAATTTATGAATTCCAGAAAGCGTTGAGCAAAGGAGTTGGTACATGAGTAGTTTACCCAGTAAATGGTGGGGTAGTTGAAATTACCCATTATTTGAGTGTTTGGTTGAACCCTAATATTTTCCAGTATATCAAGAAAAGAGGAGTGGGAATCCTGGGGCATGGTGGGGGATCTGTAGCAAACTACAATTTGGATTGCAGTTTTGCCAAGAGTTAGTTGCATTTGGATAACCTCGGATGCATTATGCTGCGCAACTAGCCTGGAGGTGTGGATATCCTTAATGAATATGGGCACACCTCCGCCTTTGGTGTTCTGGTCCAGATTAGATGGCCGAAAAGTGTGGTATGAGTTATAGCCTGGTAATGCATCTCTAGAGCCTTGAACCAGGTCTCAGTCACTGCACAAATATCGATGGTCTCCAATTTAAGGAGTGCCTCAAGTGAGTGCATTTTGAGATTTAGACTTCTAGCATTGAGTAGCATTACCCTCAGTTTTTGCTTGCCTGTTCCTGTTATGGTGGTGAATTTGTCATTTGAACCTTGCCTAAAAAAGACACTATAGGGGCAGCAAGAACCTTAGCCAGTATCCGGAATCCCAGGGGCGACAGGTGCAGGCCATCTCTGACAAAGCATCATGGTCTGTTGACCATATCGTCCCAGGCAGACAGATACTGGATCCCCTTAGAATAACACCAGAAACATAGCCAATTGTTGAAGTCGATCATTTTGTCCTTGTACTGTAGCATCATTCTGGGCAATGGCAGGATGCTACTCAGGGCTAGGGTCATACCTGTCTGGTCTGCAAGATCAGAGAACTCTTCCATGCCTCTTTTCATGTAGTGCTGGGTGGTACATCTCAGGTCATTTACACCAACATGGACAATGACAGTCATAGCTGTACTTGTTGTGGAGTGACCTGAGTGTGTGGGTTATTTGGTGGATCCTGGTACCCAACAGCCAGCTGACAATAACCTTCTTGTTTAGTCTGGTGAGTGGGACATTAGTGTGCCTGACTATAGAGTCACCTATGACTAGTGTGTTGGGTACGTTGGTTTGCCTTATGGGCTGTGGTTTATTGGCACACTGAGTCTGTGGTGTATGTGTTATTGGGGTTGTGTTGGGGGGGGTGGAAGTTGCTTGCGTTTCTGCTTTGGAGGTCTCTTTTGCTTGAGTAGATTATTAGTGAGAGCCTATGTGAATGTTTTTGTGTTTCTATGTGTGGATTTTGGTGGTGTAGGTTTAGGGGGACTATTTGATGAGTGTGGTGTGGTGCAAGTGTTTACCTTCTCCTCTTGACTGTCAAGTTCAGTCTTGGTTGGGAGAGCTTTACCTCCAGTTTGGCTAGATAAGTGCATCTCTCACAGGTTGTGGTGTTGGGTAGTAGGATGAGAGGGTTGTCTGGATTCCGGCGTGTAGCTCGCGAGACATTTGCCTGCGAGCTACATCACGAATAAGCGGCTGCATCAGCACTTTGCCATAGTGCAAAGTGCCTGAACAGCACAGCCGCTGCCACTATAATCTATGGATGAGCAGCTGCAGCCGTACGGGCTGTGTAACGCATTCCTTCTTCCCGTGCAAGGAATGCATTTATTTAATTATTTATTTATTGTGATGTCAGACTGACAACACAATAAATAAATAATTAAATAAATGCATTCTTTGCACGAGAATCGTTACACAGCCGCACGCTGCAGCTTGTCCATAGATTATAGTAACAGAAATAATGTGTTGTTCAGACACTTTGCACTACGGCAAAGTGCTGATGCAACCGCTTGGTTTCGATAACTTTCGCAGGCAAAATCTCATGGCTACATCCGGGTTGTCTGTGTACATGAGGCAATTGCTACATTGCCTCAAGATGCCCAGATTCATCAGATAGACAGGAGAGAACATTGGGAGCTGACACTACGACATGCCTGAATAAAAAAATACTTTCCTCTAGACAAGTGAGGAAAGTGAGTATAAGAGCTGTTTTTCTCTAAGCAAGTGAGGAAAGTAAGTACAAAAACTGTTTTTCTCTTGGTAAAGGTTGAGTGCTGTAATAATTTGTAGCTTATTTAGTGCTAACAACACTTGTGAACATGTGCTGTGCACGAATAAGCAAATTCAAGTGATAAACTACGAATCTGTACCTGGATCTTGTGGTAGATAGGCTACCTAGTGCTTACCACTCCCACTGATAAGCTAGAATGCTTCCCTCCAACACAGAAAGGCTTGGGGGGCTCAGAAGCATACAAACAGTCCTGGATACAGCAAATATGTATCTGGACTAGACTAGTTACTGGAAAGGTGGGAAACAAACACAAACTCTGGCTTTTAAACCAGAAAGTTGAAAGAGATGGCAAAACTGCCCAAACGGCCAATAAACTACAATTTCTGGGTCAGAAACCACTCTTGTGGTAGATAGGCTACCTAGTGCTCACTACTCCTACTGATAAGCTAGATGGCTTCCCTCCAACACAGAAAGGCTTGGGGGGGCTCAGAAGCTTACAAACAGTCCTGGATACAGCAAATCTGTATCTGGACTAAACTAGTCTAGTTACAGGAGAGGTGGGAAACAAGTGCAAACACAGGCTTTTAAACCAGAAAGTTGAAAGAGAACTTCTAAGCAGCTTGTTTAGTCCTTCACTTGTCCAGCAGGACAGTTTTGAGTCACCTGGAACATCTGACGCACTGTGCTCCAAACTACTTTTTTGCTTAAATATGCCTTGGAAGAGACTTCTCATTTTTCTATCCCGTGATACAAGTGTTTTTGATTGTTTTCCCTTCACCAACTTTTCTCTTTTCTCATCTCCTTGTGGTTTTCTTTGTGATTAGTTTTTTTTTCCTCCTTGTCTTTTGCTGGCATGCTGCACCTCTGTATTTAATGTTTCCTGGTCTTTTTTTAGCCTGTATGCATTACCTCTCCTATATCTATGGTTGTTTTCCAAGTTCATGTCTTGCAGGCAGTTCAGATTTTTACTGACTTTGTGTTTAGATATCCATATTAATATTGCTACATTGCCTCAAGATGCCCAGATTCATCAGATAGACAGGAGAGAACATTGGGAATATCTTCCACATTGTGTAGCCTGAACCATTCCACTTACTAATACACTTCCAGAATTCTAGGTTATTTCAACTATGTTGCCATTCCATTCATTCCTACATCATTTATTATCTTCATCATAGCTTTCCATATCCTATAGAATGTTTCTGAGTAATCTTCAACCAGCTTTACTAACATCCCTGCAAATGGGATAACCTTAAAGGGACAATCCCAGCATTTAAAATTCGGGTCTACTCTAAAACTGACCAAAGTCACACCCACTTTACCACGTCACTCACATTCCCACCCATGGTATCCCTTTTCTTTTACATATCCGGTAAATATTCAATTCCAGTCCTGTTTTTGCTCCCAGTGTCAACTACACTTTATTTGTACTGTCCTGTCGTTGAATGCCCATAGTTTTGGTACCTTTTTATAAAATTGTGTTACGATCATTCATTGTGGTTACTATAAAAACGAACCACAATGAATGATCAATCTAATTCTGGTACTTTTCAGTTATCGGGGCAGCACTAGTAATGTGCGCTGGCATACAGAAACATGGATGGATGTGTTGCAGGGTTTTATAATTTATAAATTTAACGGCTGCATTACAGAATGTGATAATGCTGATCACTATTATTTCAGACTTTGTTCAGATTACTTGTTGTAAGAGGCTGAGAGATAGACTAAGGGTCCTCCTGCTTTGCAACTATTCTGCGCATTAATAATTTTTAGCACGATCGCTCCGGATTATTTACACTAAAGTGGTTGACAGGTACATTAAGTTTCCTCCTGCTTTGCAACTAATTTAGTTTTTAGCGCGATCATTCATTGTGGTTCATTTCTGTAATAACCACAATGAACGATCGTAAAAAAACTTTTACTGTCCAGAGCTTCTGTTTCACCCCCCCCCCCCATTATTTTAGACTTTATCCAGATCACTTACACTAAGAGGCTGACAGGTACGCTAAGGCTTTTCCTGCTTTGCAACTAATTTGTTTTTTAAGCTATTGTTCATTGTGGTTTGTTTCTATAATAACCACAATGAACGATCGTAACAAAGAAACTGTCCGGAGCTGTTGTTCTCTCCATTATTGTCTGCATTAGCTCTAAGAGGCTTACAGGTATGCTGAGGCTCCTTCTGCTTTGCAACTATTCTGTAAAGTAACAATTTAGTTTTTAGAGTGATCGTTCATTGCGGTTCTTTAGTAACCACAATGAACGATCGTTGTAACAAAAACTGTCCCTGCCCAGAGTAGTTACTTGCTTACTACAATGTCATTACGAATTTTGTAGATAGCGTATGGCTATGGGAGAGTTTTAAGAAGCTGGTATTATCTCTAGCCATTGGTGATCTAAACAGGACAGATGCAACAGATGGAAGAAATACATGCAATAAACTAATAAGTTGACTGCTAATACTGAACGTGAACAGCTGTGCTGTTCTATGTCTTGGAAGCAAATTTTAATTCTTTTTGATAGGATGTTTTGTACCAATGATCAAATTTTATAAGAAGCATTAATCACTAGCTATGTTGAATATCCTAGGAAACTGCAACATGCAAGCCCCATTTTAGTAACTCGAGTGAGTATGAGAGATTGTGAGCAGTACAGCAATTTAATAAAGGAGAACAGAATATTTTGAAATGAATGCTGCAAATTAAGGGAAGGTTAGCAGCCCATTTATCATCAGAAATGTGCTAGGTTCCTGCTAAAGATGCATAACAGTATATTCCCATGGCCGGGAAATAATTACAAACCTGCAGATTTTACTTGTATAACTTTGCAGTTTATTGACTTTTGTTTGAACATGTAGACCAACATGGAAAGGACATAATCAATTTTTTAACAATAGAATATATCTTCCAAGTTTAAATTTAGCATTGTTTATTAATATCCTTATTTGTTTTATTGTAACTTTAACTGAGTCATTACTTTTAATTTAAAAATCTGCTAAGTATAACAGGGAGGGTTTGAAAAAATCCAACCTTGCTGTAGGTTATTTAATGTTTATGGCTCAAACTAAAGCTCTTAATATGGATTAAAATTTTTGGTAGACAAGCTCCTGTCTCTTTGAGGTCAAAAATATATCTCCAAAGTTTTAACATTAACACAGCTTTTTGTCTGAAAATGAGTACCAGACCTTAGTAACATTCTGTAGGAATTTCTAAATAGCATTACAGTTTGTTGGTAGAGACAGACAATAAACCTATTAGTGTGCTAGCTTGCACTGCATGTGAGTTGTTTTTACTATGTTTTTCATAGGTTCATAGGTTCATAGGTTCATACTAGGCTATCTGCCCAAGGGCATTTATAAGCCTAGCCCATAGTTATGTGGCTTTCGCCACCCCTTTAGTTTGAATAAAAACTATGCCTATCATTTTGCTGTGCCTCTGTCAAGCAGTGACGCTGAAGTAATCCCTGGGGTATATCTGCAATCTCCCATCCATTGGTCAAGATTCCTCTTGAACAAGACCAGAGAGGTGCTCTGCCTCACATGTACCGGGATTTTGTTCCACAGCATAGGGAGTCTCTGGGTGATGAATCTGTCCCTCCAGCACGTTCTATTTATAACCGTGTCAAGGTTTAAGTCTCCGCCCTTGTGGTTCTGAGGGATCTAGATTTTTGAGGTGAAGCATATTCATCAAATCTGGGTTTGACATGGCCTTATATGTCAGGCACAGGTCACCTCTGAGCAAGCGGTATGAGACTGAATAGAGCTGGAGTTCTTTCAGTCGGGCAGCATAAGACATATTTTGAGACCCTTTATCCTTTTGGTGAGGAACTTTTGGGGCCTTTCAAGCTGCAGCAGGTGTCTGGTCAGATACATTCGAACGGGGCATTGTACTCAATCATAGGTCTAATAAGTGATGAGTACAGGGGGACGATGACCTCCCTTGATCTAGATGTGAATCCCTTCATGATCAGGTGGGTGATATAGAAGGTTTTCCTAACTACTTTAGCAACATGAGTGTCAAACGAAAGGCTACTGTCAACCTGGGTCCCCAGATCTCTGATGACTTTTTCTGTGCTCAGTGGATTGCCACCTATATGGTAGCTAGGGGTAGCCTTGTTTTTCCCAAAGGGTATGACTATGCATCTTTTGGCGTTTAACTTCAGGCCATGGCTCTGGCACCAGTTATCCATTTCTGTGAGGCCCTTCTGGAGGATATCTGTGTCAGATGTGTTTTCGACTATGGCGCCCAGTTTGCAGTCATCTGCAAACTTTGTCAGCCATAACCCTCCTGTGTTTGCTTGTACTTCAGAAAAGTACATGCCGAACAAGAGTGGACCCAGGACTGAGCCCTGTGGGACACCACTTGTGACAGGCTTTGAGTCTGACATGGCTCCAGCAACTCTGACCCTGTGGGTTCTGTCACTTAGCCAGTTTGCAACCCATCTTGTGATGTATGGGTTTGCTACTTTTCTGTAAAAAAAACTGTAAGCCTGTTTCCTACCTTTCCTGTAACTAGTGTTCCAGATACAGATTTGCTGTATCCAGGACTCTATGTAAGCTTCTGAGCCACCCAAGCCTTTCTGTGTTGGAGGTAAGCCTTCTAGCTTATCAGTGGAAGTGGTAAGTACTAGGTAACCTGTCTATCACATAAGGAGTTGTTCTGGCCCAGAAATTGTAGTTATTGGCCTTTTGGGCAATCTTCCATCTCTGTCAACATTCTGATTTGAAAGCCTGCATTTGCACTTGTTTCTGTCCTCTAACTCGTCTAGTGCAGATACAGATTCTTAGTTTTAGCACTTAAATTTGTTTGTTCATGCTCAGCACTTCTTCAGAACTTGTAAGCACTAAAAAAGCTACTAATTACTATAGCACTCAATCTTCCTCGTTACCTAGAGGAAAACAAGTTTTTATACTTATTTTTCTCACATGCTTAGAGGAAAAAAGGCTCTTGTACTTACTTTCCTCGACTTATCTAGAGGAAAATAGTTTTTTTATTCAGGCATGTCCAAAGGTTAGCTCCCAGTGTTCTCTCCTGTCTATCTGATGAATCTGGGCATCTTGAGGCAATGTAGAAATTGCCTCATGCACACAGACAACCCTCTCCTCCTACCACCTGACACTACAGCCTGTGAGAGATGCACTTATCTAGACAAACTGGAGGTAAAGCTCTCTCCAACCAAGACTGAACTTGACAGTTATGAGGAGAAGATAAACATTTGCACCACACTCATCACATAGTCTCACTAAATCTACACCACCAAAATCCACACATAGTAACACAAACACATAGTAACACAAAAACATTCGCGGAGGCTCTCAATAATAATTTGTCTAAGCAACAGAGGTCTCCAAAGCAGAAACGCAAGCAACCTCCATTCCCCAACACAACCCAAATGACACATAGCCCACAGACTCAGTGTGCCACGCAACCACAGCCAATAAGGCAAAACAACGTACCCAACACACTAGTCATATGTGACTCTATATAGTCAGGCACACTGATGTCCCACTCACCAGGCTAAACAAGGAGAAGGTTACTGTCAGCTGCCTGTCGGGTGTCAGGATCGGCCACATAACCCACGCACTCAGGTCACTCCACAACAAGTACAAATATGACTCTGTCATTGTCTATGTTGGTGTGAATGACCTGAGATGTACCTCCCTGGACTACATGAAAAGAGACATGAAGAGCTCTCCAATCTTGTAGCCCAGGCAGGTATGACCCTAGCCCTGAGTAGCATTCTGCCATCACCCAGAATGATAAAGCAGTACAAGGACAAAATGATTGACTTCAACAATTGGTTAAGCTTCTGGTGTCATTCTAAGGGGATCCAGTATCTGTCTGCTTGGGATGACATGGTCGACAGACCACGATGCTTTGCCACATATGGCCTGCACCTGTCGCCCCTGGGATTCCGGATACTGGCTAAGGCTCTTGCTGCCACTATAGTGACTTTTTTAGGCAGGGTTCAAATAACAAATTCACCACCATAACAGGAACAGGGCAAGCATAAACTGAGGGTAATGCTTCTCAATGCTAGAAGTCTAAATCTCAAAATGCACTCACTTGAGGCACTCCTTAAAATGGAGAACATCGATATCTGTGCAGTGACTGAGACCTGGTTCAAGGCTCCAGAGAGCACCCCTGCACTACCAGGCTATAACTCATATCACACTTTTCGGCCATATAACCTGGACTGAAACACCAAAGGTGGAGGTGTGCCCATATTCATTAAGGATATCCACACCTCTAGGCTAGTTGCTCAGCATAATGCATCTGAGGTTATCCAAGTGCAACTAAACTCTGGTGAACTTCATGACACCCATGCAAATGGACAATACAGTTACAACTGCTGAATCCTACACAAATGCACTCTATAAGCACTTACAAGAGTGCATGGACCATGCTATCCGAAACAGAACCAAGACGCTATGCTCAAATAAAAAAAGGAAGCCGATCTGGTGGTCCCCTGCCATAAACAAACTGTACAACAGAAGGAAGAAACTGTGGCAATAAAGAGTAAAATCCCATGAGTGGAGGAGCTCCCTGGTCAGGCTCAGTAAGAAGCTGAGCTCCCTTATAAGATCCTCCAAAGCTAGCTACGAAAACAAAATCACCACTAAATCCAAGGACAACCACAAAGCATTCTATAGCTATGTCAAGAATCTAGATGGCAACAGCCAGATCTGCTCTGAGTTACAGCACAAAGGCACGAAAAGTACAGAACCAACTGATATTGCCAACATCCTGGCAGATAGGTTTAGTGCTAACTTTACCTGCCTCTCACCCCCTAAAGGGCCCATATCTATACAGGAAGAATGCAGAGTCCCTGTAATCACAAAAAGGCAGGTAAAAGCTGCACTCTCTAAAGCCAAAAACACAGCATCCATGGGACCAAAAAACATCCCAGGCTGTGTTTTACATGAACTTCAGAATGAACTGGCTCCCCACTTAACCACCATGTTCAATAATAGCCTTGCATCAGGCTTTGTGCCCACTGAATGGCACACAGCAACAGTTATCCCACTCCACAAAGGAGCAGCCACCACTGATCCTGGGAACTATCAACCTATTAGCCTGACGAGCTTGGTCTGCAAGGCCATGGAACGTATCATTATGGAACTCATAAACAAAGACATTGGTAACCTCCAAACTCTGGATCCAACACAGTTCGGATTTGTGAAAGGCAGATCATGCCTTCTGAACCTGATCGATTTCTTTGAGGCAGTCACCAAAGCTGTGGATGAGGGTAAGGTGGTTCACACAGCCAATCTTGACCTCACCAAGGCTTTCAACACCATCCCACATTCTGGAATTATAGTTGAACTCACTAAACTAGGTATAAATCCTTACATCACAAGATGGGTTGCCAATTGGCTCACTGACAGAGCCCACACTGCAGAAGTTGCAGATTCCAAATCTGACTTCAAAGCAGTGACAAGTGGAGTACCACAGGGTTCCGTCCTGGGACCTCTCCTGTTTGGTATCTACTTCTCTGAAGTACAGGCTAACACAGAAGGCTTCTGGCTAATGAAGTTCGCAGATGACTGCAAACTAGGAGCCATAGTCAAGTCCCCAAATGATGTGGACATCCTACAGAAGGGCCTCACTGAGACAGATGCCTGGTGTCAGAGCAATGCCAAAAAGTGCAGTGTCATCCCCTTTGGTAAAAACTCTGTACTCATGAACTACAACATAGGCAGCAATCTACTTAACACCGAATGTGTGATAAGAGACCTTGGGACCCAGGTGGACAGTAGTCTCTCCTTTGATAGTCACATCGCCACAGTAGTCAGGAAGTCCTATGTGGCACACCTCATCATAAAAGGGTTTTCATCCAGGAAAAAAGAGGTAATTGTTCCCTTCTACTCGTCACTCATTAGACCCATTATAGAGTACAACCCCCCTTTTGGAATGTACCTCACAAGACATCTGCAGCAGCTGGAAAGGCCACAGAAGTACCTCACAAAGAGGATTACTGGCCTCAGACAAATGCCCTACACTGACCACCTCAAATATCTCCAGCTTTACTCCATAGCATATCGCCTACTCTGAGGTGATCTCTGCCTAACATATAAAGCTATGTCAAACCCAGAGCTGTTGGACATGCTACACCTAAAGAAATCCCAATCCCTCCGAGCTACACGCTCTAGGGACCTAAACCCTGTCACCACAATAAACAGAACATGCTGAGGGGATAGATTCCTGTCCCAGAGACTTCCTTTACTCTGGAACAAGCTACCCATCTATGTCAAGCAAATTTCTTCATTAGCACTCTTCAAGAAAAATCTTGATGAGTGGATGGGAAATAGGAAATACACCCCGGGGATCACTTTTGTGTCTCTGCTGGCCAGTGGCACAGGAAAATAACTTTCTTGGGTGGCGTAAGCTATAGAACCTTGCTGGCTAGGCTTACATAGGCCCTTGGGCTGATAGCCTAGTACCTACCTATGAACCTATGACTGCCTGTTTCAACTCAAGATTCATGTGATCAAGTTCTAACACATAGCCTGAATAAAGCAAACTGGAATAGAATAAATGTTTTGAGCAATGACTTTCACTTCCTTGGTTTTCTTTGTCATATGCTGCAACATTTTGTTAAACTGCTGCTATCCTTTGTTAGATTAACTTGAATAAGTAAATATTTTAGTAAAAAAACAAAAGTCACAAATTGTAAAAAAAAATGTAGAGTTTGTGCAAAGAAAATTGAGGAAATTTCAAATAATTGTGGTGCAATTAACTGTGTTAAGACCAGATCTGTAATGAGGTGCAAGCTGTCAGGGGTACATATTGGTAAGTGCTGATGGTGTGGGAGTACAGTGCTGGCATTGATTCTATGCACTGACCGTTCAGATACCCTCCAATACCCCTCTTATTCTGATTAAGCCATCTGGGAAGACCAATCACAGATATGTAATTTGAAGCTCAGTGGGCCAGTGATGCGGAGTTATCTACCCAAAACTTCTTTCATATGTAACTGTCTATTCATAAAAATGTATTTAACAGAGGTGCATGTAGTGAAAAATTTAGAGCTGATGAAACACTATACAGGCTGAAAGCACCCAGTTCAAAAAAAAACCTTAAAATGAAAATGTTGCCTCTGAAGTGAATTCTTTCAGTTTAAACCTTGTAATGAGAGGCTGCTGTTAGTACTACAGAAAGACTGACTACAGGACTATGCCACTAGAAAGCTATTTAAGTCCTTCTCAAGACTTTTCAAGACTTCTGTAGGTTGTCTCTTTTCATTTTAATAGTTAATCTTTAGGCACGTGTATCTGAGACATACTTAAGGCTGGAAAACTCTCTCACCTTGGCAAGAGATCTGTCCTTAAAACTGGGTGTTAATTATATGAACATCTGTCAATATATAATTTCAGTACACATTAAGCTAAAAAGTAATATGATGACATTTAGTAAAGAAGCTGGTAAACTGAAGTATAATTTTAATAATTAAGCAGAAACTTTTCTTCTGGTATCTATTACTTCCCACTTCTCATCTAGTCTCTTTTCCCTGATTTTCATGCTTTAGCTGGGGCCTAGATCAGCAAGCAATGTATACAAGGGACAAAATCAGTCCTGGAGGTTATGCAGATCTGTCACTGGACATACTCACTCACTCACTCACTGACTCTGCATGCAAACTATTGGCAATTTAGATGATGACAGTTTCAGTTAATGATGAGATTATCGGGTATGGGAGAAAAATCACAGCATATTGAGAAAAGACAAATGAATACACAAATGATAAGCAGATTCCACTCAGAAGGTGTCCAAATCAGGAGCCAAACCAGATAATTAAGAGTTGTGAGGCAGCAATGCTAACAACACCATGGTGACTCTGTCTTTCATGGTGCTATTTTGCAAACTTCTGCATTGCCCTTGTTCATGTCTAAAAATAAGTATCTTTACAGTTAGTACAACTTAATTAGTGGACAAAATAAAGAAGCAGCTTTGCAGTAATGAACTCTGAATTATATCCATTTTACAGCGAACCAGTCACATCCCATGTTACACATGTACATTTACCTGTACTGCCTGCCAAAGCTTCACTTTGTCACTGACTTTAGTAAGTTGCTGTTCATCCTCTTGTAACCTCTTCTGACGCATTTATAATATCTCTCTCTCTCTCTCTCTCTCTCTATATATATATATATATATATATATATATAAAGTTCTGTTTACATTTGTTGAACTTTACTTTTGAAGACATCTGTTTAATCAACACTTTTAGGTCAACTAAAAATATGGACAACAGGCGTGTTAGATTGGCAGTCCTCAGGTAGGGGAATATACCCTTTTCCCCGGGGATTGTGCAATCTTGTTATTAGAATATATAATTAGCAGGGGTGAGGGCTTCCACAATCAGCAACTATTGACCCTGTCTGAGATGTGTAACCCCTGTAAGTGAATTCATGGCAATTTCATCCAATTATCCGGACTGAGTTTGAGGAGGGCCATTGAGGGGCTCTGTTTGACATGAACTGGGAGTATGTTCCAAAGGTGTGTTAACCTTTAGGAAACAAATCTGTCCCTCCAGCATACTCCATTAATGTCACATACAAGGTTAATGTCTTTAGAGTGAGTAACCTGTGTACAATTCGACTTCTGGATACACATTTCCAATACAGCAGGGTCAGAGATTGCCTTACATGTAAGGCAGAGACTGCCTCCAAGTAGTCTCTATGAATCAGAAAAAAGTGACAGTGATTTCACATGAGCAATGTAGGACAAATGCTGAAGACCTTGATTTTTCATTGTGGAGAAGCTTTGTGGTCTCTCCACCTGCTGCAGGGTACATACCAAAAAGGGGTTGTACTCTATTATTGTGCTGATGATGGAAGATTACTGGGAGGTTATAACTTTATTTTCCTATAGTCTATTCCCTTCTTTATGAGATGAGCAATACAGAATGCCCTTCTTACCACTGTGGAGACTTGGTGATCAAGGGTAAGGTTGCTGTCAACTTGTGTGCTCAGGTCTGTCAACACTGAGCCCATACTTAGGATGTTGCTGATGATGTGGTACTTTGCAGGAACATCGCTTTTACTGAAAGGGATGATAATATAGTCTTCTGCACTGAGTTTAAGGCCATGACTTTGGCAAGAATCATTGCTTGTATAACACCATCTTGTATGATGTTGACAATGTTAGAGATTCTCTGGCAGCTCCCAGCTTGCATTAAGTAAGGCCATGACTTTGACACCAATCAGTGGTTTGTGTAAGACCCTTGTGTATGATGTTGACATTGTTTACAGATTCTGTGACCGCTCACAGCTTGCAGTAATCAGCAAACTTTGTCAACCAGAGACCTTTAATTTTTGCTTGAAACTCAGACAAATAGATTCCAAACAATAGACGTCCCAGGACTGATCCCTGTGGAACACCATTGTTTACTGGTCTACTGTTGGAGGTGTATTCCACTATTTTGACTTCATGGACTCCATCAGTATACCAATTAGCGACCCATCTAACAATATTAGGGTTGATACCTAGCAGCGTGAGTTTGTCAATAATGCCTGAGTGGTGGATAGTGTCAACAGCCTTGGCTAAGCCTAGGTAGGCTGTATGCACAGATTTCCCCTTGTCCCAGGCATTGGTGACTGTCTAGAAGTCCATCTGGTTTAACAAGCATGATCTCCATTTGAGAAATCCAAACCGAGTAGGGTCAAGTGTTTGGTGATTACCTACATCTTTGTTGATAAGGTCCATGATGATTCAATTCATGGCCTAGACAGATAAGGCTAGACAGGCTAATAGGTCTAGCGATCCTGGGGTCAGTGGAAGCACCACCTTCATGCAAGGTGATATCGGTAGCTCAGCTGCGACAAAGCCTGTTTAGACTATGATTGAAAACAGTACCTAATACTGTTGCCAATTCTTGTCTGAACCCATGCAGGACACAGCCTGTGATGTCATCAAATCCCATAGATGTTGTGTTTTTGGCCTTAGAGAGGGTGTTCACTATCTGCTCTTTAAAGGAAAACAACAGGATATTAAAGCAGATTCCCCAACCTGCTGACTCTTCCAGTCCCTGTTCTTTGATAAAGCTTAAAAAAATCACCCTTGCAGCTTTAAAAAAATAACCCACTCAACTGTTTTCCCTGTTCTGCTTCCTAGCTTTCTATACTGTTTTTGTTTCACTTTGCAAACCAACTTGAAAAACCTGTAGCTGGCTCTGAAATTATGATGTCACATCTGCCATCTGCTCTTGCTCTAGCTATCATCGGGATGTTTCCTCCCCCAAAGTGATGTAATCCCCGCCTGATTTGCATGCTGTATAGAAGAGCCAGTGTTCCTCCCACATTGTGATGTCAGACCTGCCTTACCCAGCCCACTCAACCTAATAAAACCCATGTGTGTGGAACTCCTTTTCATGGTTCGTTTATCCTGTCAACTGCATTTGTTTGAGGGACTACTGAAAAGTTTGGATTGCCTGCATTTTCGTCTGCATTTTTTGCTTCATTGGTAAGATAAGTCTTCCTAGTGAATTAAAAATGTAATTCTACACACAGCCCCTGTTTGAATGCACTCCTAGCCCTATTTTGTGCTGCCTGATATAGTTTATGACTCTTCTGAACAGGAATACTCTCTTCATTCCTATGAGGATTCTGCTGCTGAAGAATCTATCCCTTCAGCCTCTCCTCCTGAGGATTATTCTTTTGGGGAAACCCTGCATACCATGAGGGAGCACTTCCACTGGGAGAGCCAAGATTATTCAGAATCAAAGAAAAGGCTTAGAGATTTTCTTTTACTTCCTCAGCACAGGCCTCTTGCTATTCTCCCTGTGCTAGACATTGTAGATGATGTCTTTTCAGAGTCCGGCCTTTCTCCAGACTCCTTACCTCCAGCTCCTGTTAAACCAGACAGATACTACAGGGTTCCAGATTCACATAAATTTCTTTATAAAAACCCTGCTGCTGACCCAGAAACTATTTCTCAGGGTCCCAAAGGGGTCAAGGCTTCCACTGCAAAAAACCCTATCCCCTCTGATAGGGATTCAAGGGCACTGGACAGATGGGGGAAAAGGTTTACACTTCTGCTACCTTGGCTGAGAGGGCTTTAAATTGTCAATTTCATATGCTTAAATATCAGCAGTACTTAATGTCACTGCTTAAACAGAAAATATTAACAAATTCTGAATGCGTAGAAAACAAGGAAATGCAGGATTTATTGCATGCAACTGAACAAGTGGGAAGGCATACTTTGCAATGTGGTTTTGATTCTCTGGAGGCCTCTTGCAGGGCTGCTGTTACGGGTTCTGTCATTAGTAGGCATGCTTGGTTAAAGGGACAGAATCTGCCTGATCATGTTAAAGCAAAATTATTAGATGCTCCATTACAGTATGATACTTTGGTGTTAAAGCAGAGGAGGTGTTGAAGAAAATGGAGGACAAAGCAAAATCTATGCAGACAGTTAAGGACTTCTTACAGGTGCAGCCACCCAGATTTAGCAGGAACTGGCCCAGAAAGAATTGGTCCTTTCCAGTGTCAGACAGGCCACAAAGAGGCAGATACAGACACCCCAGAGGCAGATCCCAGCCCCAAGGCTCATACAGGCCTAAACAATGGGGTGCTTCTACCTCCAAAAGCAGAGAAGACAAATCACAGCTATACAGGAAGCAGTCCCAATGACTTTCCTCTGCCTGCACCAAGCACTTATCTTTTGGCAGCCCCTTAGGGGCAAAACTAGCACTTTTTTTCACAAAATTGGCACATGATCACCCAGGACAAATGGGTCTTGAATATAGTGTCTCAGGGCTACAGGTTCCACTTTCACACCCTGCCAAGGGCAAAAGGTATGCCAGACCTGCCATACAATCAATGTGCAGAGGCACAAAAGCAAGTTTCATCCCTCATGGACATGAGGGCCATTCAGCGAGTACCACAGCAAGAGCAGGGACAAGGATTTTACTCGAGACTTTTCTTGGTACCCAGAAAGGACAAAGCCTGGAGACCAATACTGGATCTGTCTATTCTAAACACATTTCTGGAAGTTCCGAAATTCAAAATGTTGACTTTGCAGCAGCTTCTGCCCATGCTGGGCAAGAAGGCTTGGCTTGTAACTTTGGACATAAAAGAGGCATACCTGCATGTCCCAATCAGACAATCTTGCAAAAGATACCTCAGATTCATAGCTGGTTCAATGCACTACCAGTTCTCTGCACTGCCCTTTGGCTTATCTACTACACCCAGGGTCTTCACAAAATGCCTGGCACCAGTAATTGCATTTTGCAGACAAAGAGGAATTCAAATATATCCTTACTTAGACGACTGCCTTATTCAAGGAGAGAACAAGGACATTCTACTAAAGCATCTGGCATTTGTAAAAAGATTACTAATTTGCCTAGGGTACACAGTAAACAAAAATAAATAAAACCAGTACCCACTCAAGAGATAATATTCCTGGGTGCAAGCTTAAATACAACTGCCCAGATGGCTTATCTCACACCAGACAAACAAAGGCAACTGACTTGTTACTTCAAAATGTTGGCAACAAAGACCCAGTTATCTACAAGAAAAATTCTGCAGGCTTTGGGCTTCATGACATCTTGCATCCTGCTCATTCCATATGCCAGACTGCATATGAGGAAACTACAATGGTATCTAAAATGTGTTTGGACTCAACATTGCCACAGCCTGGAAACATTAATTACCCTCATTCCCTGCCTGCAACAGGAGTTTCGATGGTGGGCACAGGCCTGTCACCACAACAAGGGACAGCCATTCACTTTACCCACAGCCAGGCAGACACTAACAACGGATGCATCAGATTATGCCTGGGGGGCCCACATGGCAGAAAAATGTATTCAGGGCACATGGCCCGCAAGCCAGATGCATCTTCATATCAATCAAAAAGAGATGCTAGCTGTTCAAAATGCCCTGACAGCTTTCAAGGATCTACTTCATCCAGGTCAACTACTGATAAAGACGGACAATACTACAGTCATGTGGTACATAAACAAGCAGGGAGGCACACATTCCTACCCCCTCTGCAGACAAGCCATGACTTTCTGGGACACAGCATTGACTTATCAAGTTCACCTGCAAGCACAATTCCTGCCAGGAAAGATAAATACTCTGGCAGACGAACTAAGCAAAAACCTCATGGATTCCCACAAGTGGAAACTGGATCCACAAGTCTTTAGCATGATAACAAGGAAATGGGGATGCCCAGACATAGATCCGTTTGCCTCCCCTCACAGCTGCCAACTACAGAGATTCTGCACAAGGAATTATTGCAAACAAGCATGGGAAGTGGATGCCTTATCCTTCAGCTGGAAAAAAATAAAAGTATATGCCTTTCCTCCACTGCCTCTCCTCCCCAAGGTACTCCTAAAGGTCAGAAAAGAGAAGCCAAAAATGATACTGGCCACGCCAGCACTGGTACCCAATCCTAAAGAACTTGTCTCAAGGTCCAGCCTGGACATTGCCTTAAATTCCTCACTTACTAACCCAACAAAACAATCAGATCCTGCACAGCCAACTCAGAACCTTAAATCTGGCAGCATGGCGGATAATGTAGCCATTCAGAACACTCATGAAGTGATACCCAGGGTAAACCTACGATCTCCCATCCACTCATCAAGATTCCTCTTGAAGAGAGTCAATGAGGGACTCTGCCTAACCTGGACTGGGATTTTATTCCAGAGTGAAGGGAGCCTCTGGGTTATGAATCTGTCCCTCCAGCATGTCCTATTTATTTCAGTACTGAGGTTCAAGTCTCTCGAGCGCGTAGCTCGATGGGATTTGGATTTTCTGAGGTGCAGCATGCCCATTAATTACGGGTTGGACATGGCTTCATACGTCAGGCACAGATCGCCTCTGAGCAGGCAGTGTGCCACTGAGTAGAGCTGGAGTTTCTTTAACCAGGCAGCATATGGCATCTGTTTGAGCCCTTTGATCCTCTTGGTGAGGTACTTTTGGGGTCTTTCCAGTTGCTGCAGGTGTCTGGTAAGGTACAACCCAAAAGGGGCATTGTACTCAATTATGGGCCTGATGAGGGATGAGTAAAGAGGCACGATGACCTCCCCTGATCTAGATGTGAATCCCTTCATGATTAGGTGGGCTATATAAAATGTTTTTCTAACCACTTTGGCCACGTAGTTGTCCCTAATTACTTCTTCTGTACTTAATGGATTTCCTCCTATGTGGTAATTTGTGGGCACTTTGTTTTGCCAAAGGGATGACTATACACTTTTTGGCATTTAGCTTGAGGCCATGGCTCTGGCACCAGTTGTCTGTTTCTATGAGGCCCTTTTGGAGGATGTTTGTGTCGGCTGGAGAGTCGATTATGGTGCCAGTTGCAGTCATCTGCGAACTTGGTCAGCCACAGTCCTTCGTGTTGGCCTGTACCTCCGAAATATACCCGAACAAGAGGTCCCAGGACTGAGCCTTGTGGGATGCCACTTGTAACTGGTTTGGAGTCTGACATGGCTCCAGCAATTCTAACCATGTGGTTTCTGTCCTAGAGCTAGTTTGCAACCCATCTAGTGACATAGGGGTTTATATTTAAGCTGGTGAGCTTATCTATAATGCCCGAGTGGGGTATTGTATTGAAGGCTTTTGCGAGGTCCAGGTAGGCTGTGTGGACCACCTTCCCCTCGTCAATGGCCTTGGTGACTGTTTCAAAAAATCAACCAGGTTTAAGAGGCAGGATCTGTCCTTAACAAAGCCAAACTGGGTAGGATCCAGTGTCTGTAGGTCCCCAATATCATTATTTATGAGGTCCATGATGATCCTTTCCATAGCTTTGCAGACCCACGCCACTCTTTGGGTACATATCATGTAGTAAGGCTGAGATTGAACAGTAGTTTTATGTTTGGGTTTAGCTCTTCTTATAGTTCATGTAGGATGCAGCCTGGGACACCATCTGGTCCCATTGATGCTGTGTTTTTTGCTTTGGAGAGGGCAGCTCTTACCTGAGCATCTGAGATGTCGGGGGGGCAGTACTCTGCTGGGGTAGATATTTTCCCTTTTGGTGGGGAGGGGGGGGAGTTTGCGCTGAACCTGTCAGCTAGGATGTTGGCAATGTCTGTGCCCAAAGCTGTGATGGATGTTATTTTGGAGGCCAGGAGGCCCAGTACCAGAAAATCTTATGCAGAAAAATGGAAGAGATTCTGTGCTTGGAACCAGGCACAAGGAATTGACATGTTTGTTGCAAACATTCCTCAGATTTTACAATACTTAACTGAGATGTTGGACAGAGGCCTATCCTTTTCATCAATTAAGATCCATGCCTCTTCCATTTCAACCCATTACAATATGGAACCACCTATCTTTTCTCATTCTTTAATAAGGCAGTACCTCAGAGGGGCCAAAAACATAAGACCTCCAAGGAGAGCACCAATACCTGCATGGGACCTCAATTATGTCTTGGAAAAACTCACCCTGCCTCCTTTTGAGCCATCCTCAACAGCTGATATAAAATTCTTATCCTGGAAAACAGCTCTGCTCCTAGCAATAACCTCTGCAAGATAAGTCTTGGAGTTACAGGCACTCATGGCTGTGGAACCTTTTATCATTTTCCATCCAGACAGGGTTTCTCTGAGGACAAACCCGACATTTATGCCTAAGGTGGTGTCCAGTGTGGCCCTGAACCAAACCATTAACTTCCCTACCTTTTATCCAAATCCACAGAACAAGGGTTAGAGTGAGAGACTTCTGCATTCTTTGGACTTACACAGACAGCTACACTTCTACTTGGACAGAACTAAAGCTTTCAGAAAGACTGGGCAACTTTTAGTGGCATATGCTGCAGGATCACAAGGAAAGACTATCTCAACACAGACTATTTCAAAATGGATAGGCCATTGCATTTGTTTCTGCAATTCACAACATGGCAAATCAGTGCCTAAGGACATTAGGCCACATTCAACCTGTGCAGCAGCCTTCCTCAGAGGAGTACCAACCAAAGACATCTTAGAGGCTGCAACTTGGAGTTCGGTGCACACCTTTACAAAGCACTACCACTTACCTCTCTACTCTAAATCCAGAGCAGGCTTTGCCACTGCAGTTCTGCAGGGCCTCATAGCCTCTCCTAATCCTATTTAGCCCCAGCAACCCATCCTCAGCTTTGGGATTCAACCCAAGAGTAATGACTGCAACAGTGAAACACGATGAACATAGTACAGTTGTGTACCTACCATAAATGTAGATGTTGAGTGTATTCACTGTTGCAGTCAAACCTACCCTCCCTCCATCTCCCTTTCTTTTGCTGGGTCTTATCTGTACTTCTCTATTCTATACAACCTATGTGGTGTATTTGCTTGTAGATGAAGGAAATGATTAACTTAGTGCATGCATGTTTATTGGCATAATTTTTAGCCTACCCTTTTGGGGGCACCTGACATCTGGGGCAAGAAAAACTGAAGAAAATGGCGTCGGCTGCATCTTTTATACCCCTGGCGCACTGGCGTCAGGAAGAGGACAACAACTGGCCGGACCAAGACTTTGGAATTCAGGCCGACTGCGGGTAGCCTGCCAGCAGGATAACCCAAGAGTAATGACTGCAACAGTGAATACACTCGAACATCTACATTTTTGGTAGGTACACAACTGTACTTTCTGCTGAGTCAGCATAGCAGGAGCATTCGTTATGAATGGAGAATACTATATAATTTCATCAGTGGCACCCATTTGTTTCCACTTATAGGTATTATTAGCATTGATATTTTGCAGTAATACTGGTCTTGTACGAACTGACCGTTCGCTCAGGTCTGCTAGATTGTCTTACTGTAACACATCAGTAGCTTTAGTGGTGTTAATTGTACCATGCCAGATTTTTCAGTTATGGACACTGAAATTGCTTTATCAGCATAGGCAGTATGATTAGATACTAACTTGATTTCAGGGCTGTATGGTTTAATGTTGCTCCTGGTTTCGCTTTATAATGTGTTTAATGCATCTCCTCTAAACATTCCTGTGTCTATTTTTAGTACCACTATTATGCAAGGATATGATGGGGGTTCACACCTGTGGTTAGTTGGGCAAGCAGCAGCTCAATTCAGTCATGTTTTGGACCAGTATAGCATTGTATTAGTGCTTTAAAAACATTGAAACACCTCCTCCATATGTTTTATTCAGAGCTGAGGGGGATCAAAATGTATGAAAGGCACTATAGACTTTAATAGCTAGAGTGATTACTATGGTTCTGAACTATGTTTCTGTGACTGCATATATGTGTGTGAATTTTCTAGGGTAAGGAGTGCTTCCAAGTAATATTTTTTTTTATATTTAAACTAAGAGCATTGAGAAGCAGCACCTTTAGGTATTTCTGACTGATTTTTATTATGTTGGCATGCTTAACTTGGCATATCCTAAAAAAGGCACTATGGTGACAAAGTTTTTGTCAATATTCAGAAGACAAGTGGTGTTAAGTGCAAACCATCTCTTGAAAAGCATAATGGCTTGTCGGTTATGTCTACCCAAGCTGTCAGAGATTGAATCCCCTTGTTGTGACACCAGAAACTAAGCCATTTGTTGAAGGTGGTCATTATTGGTGGTCCTGTCGTATAATCATTGCTGAAGGTAGGATGCGACTCAAGGCTAGATTCATACCCACCTGGGACATATGTATTCAGAGAGCTCCATGTCCCTCTTCATATAGTCCAGTGAGGTATCATGGACTATGACCGTCATACTGGTTCTTGTGTTTTAAAGCCACAAGTGCGTGTGTGTGTATCTGAATGCAAGCAAGGGGCAAGTGTGTGTGTGTGTGTGTGTGTGTGTGTGTGTGTGTGTGTGTGTGTGTGTGTGTGTGTGTGTGTGTGTGTGTGCATGTGTGTGTGTGTGTGAGAATGCAAGCAAGGGGCAAGTGTGTGTGTGCGTGAATGCAAGCAAGAGGCAAGTGTGTGTGTGTGTGTGCGTGAATGAAAGCAAAGGGCAAGTGTGTGTGTGTGTGTGTGTGTGTGTGTGTGTGTGTGTGTGTGTGTGTGTGTGTGTGTGTGTGTGTGTGTGTGCGTGTGTGTGTGTGTGAATGTAAGCTAGGGGAAAATGTGTGTGTGTGTGTGTGTGTGTGTGTGTGTGTGTGTGTGTGTAAATACAAGCAAGGGGCAAGTGTGTATGTGTACAAGCAAGGGTCAAGTGTGTGTGTGTGTGTGTGTGTGTGTGTGTGTGTGTGTGTGTGTGTGTGTGTGTGTGTGTGTGTGTGTGAATGCAAGCAAGGGGCAAGTGTGTGTGTGTGTGTGTGTGTGTGTGTGTGTGTGTGTGTGTGTGTGTGTGTGTGTGTGTGTGTGTGTGTGTATAAAAAGAATGTGTGTGTGCATACAAGCAAGTGTGTGTGTGTGTGTGTGTGTGTGTGTGTGTGTGTGTGTGTGTGTGTGTGTGTGTGTGTGTGTGTGTGTGTGTGTGTGTGAAAGCAAGCAAGGGGCAAGTGTGTGTGTGTGTAAATACAAGCAAGGGGCAAGTGTGTGTGTGTGTGTGTGTGTGTGTGTGTGTGTGTGTGTGTGTGACTACAAGCAAGGGGCAAGTGAGTGTGTGTGTGTGTGTGTGTGTGTGTGTGTGTGTGTGTGTGAATGCAAGCAAAGGGCAAGTGTGTGTGTGAATGCAAGCAAACGGCAAGTGTGTGTGTGCGTGAATGCAAGCAAAGGGCAAGTGTTTGTGTGTATGTGCAAGCAAAGGGCAAGTGTGTGTGTGTGTGTGTGTGTGTGTGTGTGTGTGTGTGTGTGTGTGTGTGTGAATGTAAGCAAGGGGAAAATGTGTGTGTGTGTGTGTGTGTGTGTGTGTGTGTGTGTGTGTGTGTGTGTGTGTGTAAATACAAGCAAGGGGCAAGTGTGTGTGACTACAAGCAAGGGGCAAGTGTGTGTGTGTGTGTGTGTGTGTGTGTGTGTGTGTGTGTGTGTGTGTGTGTGTGAATGCAAGCAAGGGGCAAGTGTGTGTGTGTGTGTGTGTGTGTGTGTGTGTGTGTGTGTGTGTGTGTGTGTGTGTGTGTGTGTGTGTGTGTGCAGCAAAGGGAGACAGAATGTGTGTGAATGCAAGCAAGGGCAAGTGTGTGTGTGTGTGTGTGTGTGTGTGTGTGTGTGTGTGTGTGTGTGTGTGAAAGCAAGCAAGGGGCAAGTGTGTGTGTGTAAATACAAGCAAGGGGCAAGTGTGTGTGTGTGTGTGACTACAAGCAAGGGGCAAGTGAGCGTGTGTGTGTGTGTGTGTGTGTGTGTGTGTGTGTGTGTGTGTGTGTGTAGAATGCAAGCAAGGGGCAAGTGTGTGTGTGAGAATGCAAGCAAGGGGCAAGTGTGTGTGTGCGTGAATGCAAGCAAGGGGCAAGTGTGTGTGTGCATGAATGCAAGCAAAGGGCAAGTGTGTGTGTGTGAATGAAAGCAAAGGGCAAGTGTGTGTGTGTGTGTGTGTGTGTGTGTGTGTGTGTGTGTGTGTGTGTGTGTGTGTGTGTGTGTGTGTGTGTGTGTGTGTGTGTGTGTGTGTGTGTGTGAATGCAAGCAAGGGTCAAGTGTGTGTGTGTGTGTGTGTGTGTGTGTGTGTGTAAGGGGCAAGTGTGTGTGTGAATGCAAGCAAGGGGTAAGTGTTTGTGTGTGTGTGTGTGTGTGTGTGTGTGTGTGTGTGTGTGTGTGTGTGTGTGTGTGTGTGCGTGTGTGTGAATGCAAGCAAGGGGCAAGTGTGTGTGTGTGTGTGTGTGTATGAATGCTTACTAAGCAGGGCATTAATACCTTTGTCACTCGATGGGTTGCCAACTGGCTTACTGACAGAACCCACGCTGTAAAAGTAGCCCATTCCAAACCCAGCTTCTGACAAGTCAGAGTACCTCAGGGGTCAGTCCTGGGACCGCTCTTGTTTGGCATTTACTTCTCTGAAGTGCAGGCCAACACTAAGGGATTCTGGCTAACAAAGTTCACAGATGACTGCAAACTGGGAGCCATTATTGAATCCCCAAATGTTGTGGATACTCTAGAAAAGGGCCTTACAGAAACAGATGCTTGGTGCCAGAGCCATGGGTTCAAGCTCAGTGCCAAGAAATGTATAGTTATCCCCTTTGGGAAAAAACATGTACCCATTCTGGGACATGCTACACTAAAGAAGCCCAATCCCTCAGAGCTACGCTCAGGGATCTAAACCTTGTCATCACAATAAACAAATGCTGGAGGGATAGGTTCCTGATTCAGAGACTCTGCCCAGACTCTGGAATAGACTTGCCCATACATGTCAAGCAGACCGCCTCTTTGGCCCTCTTCAAATGGAACATTGATGATTGGATGGGAAAAAGAAATTAACCCCGGGGACAACGTCACTCATCCTGCTAGACAGGGGTCCAGGGTAGAAAATAGTGTGGAAGTAATAGCCAGGGAATTGTTATGGCTAGGCTTGTATAAGCCCTAGGGCCGATAGCCTAGTACCAACCTATGAACCTGTAGTTAAAAGACTGCTATCAGAAGGAAGAAGCCCTTGGATCATTTTAGCTGTTGCCAAACAAACTTTGTGTCTGTGTGATAAGGGGCAAGTGTGCGCGCATCTGTGTGATAAGGGCAAGTCTGTGCACATTTGTGTGATAAAGGGCACTCTGCCAGTATCTGCTGAATTTTACAAAACCACTTTTATCTCTAAAGCTGTCCCAGCACAATCTGGTAGTCAGATGTAACTTTAAATACACTATACTGGTATGTTCTTCATATGCTGAATTGATAAAGTCTGTTTTGTGATTAATGATTTAGTGCTGAATTGTCACTTAATTCCATTAGGTACTGGTGTGCCTTTGCTGTGTATTTTTTTTCCTGTGGTTGTGGAACTGTGTAGTTATAAATACAGGAAGAATTTGATTGCTCCCAGGTGGTGTGGGCATGGTTGCTTAACCCTCCCCTCAAAACCATAACACCTTTAGTTTTGCAGCCATGTTTGGATGGATTTGGATCAGGGTGATTGCAGTTTATAGGTCTCCTTTTTGCTGGGATTTATGTAAGAACACTAAAGTGGGAAGGATGAAAGTTTAAAAATAAAACATCCTTTATGAAAGGTCTGAGGTGGAAGATTGTGCATGTGGTTATGCTGATAAGAACTGGAAATTCCTGTGTTAACACTAATATACAGTAGATAATTTATTGGACTGTGCTGTAGAAGCTGAATCTGTGGACAGGTTTACTGGGCTGTGTAAAGTAGGGCGCACTAGTGTTGGATTAAAGTACTTTAATAATGTTGTAGGTGGAAAACTGTTCAATGGGTGTATTTCATGTACAATTTGAATGGAGTGGCTTGATGTGTAAGTTCTGCATAGGCATGTGTTTCTGTTTCTGATGTCTGCACAGCCAAAATACATAATTACTCGTGCATTCCTCGGACGAAAGCCTGGGGTCATTCTTGGTGTTGCCAAAAAACTTGTGGTTATGTGTGTGAAAGGGTGAGTGTGTGAGTTGAGTGAGTGTGGTTTGTGAATTGAGTGAGTGTGGTTTGTGAGTTGAGTGAGTGTGGTGTGTGAGTTGAGTGAGTGTGGTGCGTGAGTTGAGTGAGTGCGTGAGTTGAGTGAGTGTGGGGGGTGAGTGTGGGGGGGTGAGTGAATGTGGTGGGTGAGGGAGTGTAGGTGGGTGGTGAGTGAGTGTAGTGAGTGAGTGTAGGTGGGTGGTGAGTGAGGGTGGTGAGTGAGTGAGGGTGGTGAGTGAGTGAGGGTGGTGAGTGAGCGGTTGAGTGTGGGTGAGCGGTTGAGTGTGGGTGAGCGAGTTGGTGTGGGTGAGCGAGTTGGTGTGGGTGAGCGAGTGGTTGAGTGTGGGTGGGTGAGTTGAATGTGGGTGTGTGAGTTGAATGTTGGTGAATGAGTGAGGGTGGTGAGTGAGTGTGGGTGGGTGAGTGAGTGTGGTGAGTGTGTTGGGTGGTGAGTGAGTGTGGTGAGTGTGTTGGGTGGTGAGTGAGTGTGGGTGAGTGAATGTGGGTGAGTGAGTGAAGTGTGGTGGGTGAGTGTGGTGAGTGAGTGAAGTGTGGTGAGTGAGTGTGGGTGGGTGAGTGAGTTGAATGTGGGTGAGTGAGTGTGGTTGGTGAGTGGGTGTGGTGGGTCAGTGAGTGTGGTGAGGGTGGCGAGTGAGTGTGGGTGACTGAATGTGGGTAAGTGAGGTGTGGTGGATGACGGTGAGTGTGTTGAGTGAGTGTGGGTGAACATGAGTGAGCGTGGTGAGTGAGTGTGGTGAGTGAGGTGGGTGGTGAGTGAGGTGGGTGGTGAGTGAGTGTGAGTGAGTGTGAGTGAATGTGGTGAAGTGAGTGGGTGAGTGTGGTGAGGTGAGTGGGTGAGTGTGGGTGAGTGAGTGAGTGTGAGTGAGTCTCATTTTTGGATGTAATTTCTAAATTTTGTAAACTTTGTTTTTGCATTGTCATATTGCTTTACATTGCCCTACCGATATGTGACAAAGTACAGGCAGAAGCACAGTAACAGCTGTAAAAACTAAGAGCATAAATTTGCAATAACCATGCGTTTACATTAATTGCATGTTTTTACATAAGAAGCAGATGTCTGTCACAATTAATCGACAACACTACATCAGATTACAAGTAGTATGCAATACCATAATTTTTTAAATTATGTCTTAAAAAAGCATTTTGGTGCTGTCATACAAGTCTGTGAAATATTTCATGTTTATAGTGTGTCATTTGTTAGCTATTTAACCAAACAGGAAGGAAAAATAAGTGGGAGTTTGATGCTTTGCAAAACGGTGATTATTCCCAGTGCTATGTAGCTTGGTTCTAAATTTGACAGGAGGAGTGCAACAAAAAAAGTGTCCCACTGTAAGGAGGGAAAGGCTGACAAGAAAACAGTACATTAGTCTGGTCACCTGCTGTGAGCTGTCAATCACATGCAGACAATGGGTCAAATTACCCTTAGCTCTTTGACAGCTAGGGAAGGTAGGTGTGAAGTGGGAGGGGAGATGCCTTGATGAACTAGATTTCAGCCTTCACAAAAGAAAGCAAGTTAGCATTTCTAAGAAACAAAAGCAATGAAATGCACTTTTCGGTTCTGTTCTGTAGCAGTTCAACTGCTTGTGTTTGAAGTAGTCATTGAAAAAGGATGACATTTTAACCAAAAGTAGGGGACTTTAAGACAACAGTGAATACCTGTTAAGTCAATGAAGTGACAGCAGCTTAAAGGAAAATGTGGCAGATCTGATGCAATTTATTTGGAGACAAACAATGCATTCTGGGATACTTAGAGGCAGAGTAAACAGTCTGAATTATTTCAAAATGCCAGCCCCCATGTGGTCAGTCAGAAATTGCATATAAAAATATCTAAAAAGCTCTAAATAGTCCCAGAGTGCTGTTAAAATGTAGGAAACACCAAACCATGATGAAATAAATATGTTTTTTGAGTCTGAGGGTGCGGTTGTCCTTTAAGGAGGGAAGGTATGGGATAGGTGCCAGGGATATCATGGGGTACACATGGTGGGGTCAGGGGAGTGAGGTTTTCACAGAACCTGTCAGCTAACAGTTTAGCTCTGTCCATAGCCTCAGTATATGGGGTATCATTAACTACCAATTCTGACCAAATCCTGGCCTTTCATTCTAGATTACGGATGTCACTAAAAACACCTTATGGTTGTGCTAAGCTGAGCAAGCTAATTTGTATTAGTTGTTTGCTTTTGAAGACTTCACAATGAAGTCTTATTGGTTTGTTAATGGTCTGGATGGAGTCCTTTAATTTTACTACTCATCCCCTCTTACTCTTGTACATTCATGCCTGTCGAACGTCATTCCAGGCTGACAAACACTACATCCCATCAGAATGACTACAGAAAATAAGCCACTTATTTAAGTCAAGCATTTTCTGCTTGTATAGAGGCATAATCCTAGGTGAAGGTAGACTGCTGCTTAAGGCTAGGGACATAACTGCCTGAGACACACAGTCTGACAGCTCAATCATGTCTCTATTCATATAGTCCACAGAGATATGTCTCAAATTGGTCACATCAACATTGACTATGATGGAGTCATAACAGTAACTGCTGTTGAGACACTTGAGTCCATGTTTGACATGGTGTACCCTGGCACCTGACAGACAGCTGACTGTGACCTTTTACTTATCTAGCCTAATGAGAAGGACATGTATGTGTGTCACACGATAGAATCACCTATGACTAATATGTTTAGTTTTGTGTTCTGCCTTACGGGCTTGACTGGTAGGACACTGGTGATGTGCAATGGTGCATCCTGTGTTCTGGAGAGGAATTATTTCATGTTGCATTTTTGTATTTGCATGGTGGCTGGTATTTAGGTATCTTTCTGGTTAGGACCTCCACATATGTCAGTATGTGTGATGTGGGTTTGAGTGGTGGAAGAGGTGAGGTGTGCATGCTGACAACCTGCTCATTATCATATGTACTGGCTAGTTTTTGAGAGAGCATCTCTCACTATTTGAGTTTATGTGGACTAGGATTCGAAGGGTGTCAGCGAACATGAGGCAGTTTCTACACTGCTTCATGAGGGCCATGTTGACCAAGTTGTCTTTCAAACTGTGGTAAATTGAGTGTCCATAGTGTTAGGTTATGTGGTCAAGAAAAGAGGTCAGACTTAGGAATGGCTAGTGGGAGAGAGTTGTGTTGGTACCTCAGACGATATGCTTAGTGTTCCACCTGACAGTACAACAGGGCTGCAAAAAACCTCTGGAGGACCACAAGCAAAGTGCTAAGGGAAATTTTAACAAGCAAAACGTTTTGGTCTATAGCCATTGCTATGCGGCAGTGCACAATTGTGTGCTACATGCAAACAATGAAGCACTGCCCAAGACGCAAAAGCACTCACCTGTCCATACATCGAGTTCACTGGCATTGTGTTTTCCAGTGTCTGTGCTCCTCGTGTCAGTCCTCCCTTCCTCCTGCTTTAGACTGTATTTTGTGTCTCCGACAAGGTCAAAGTTTGATGCAAATGGTGAAAGCGTGCTTGTGTTATCAAGAGCTATCACAAATTTTGTGTGTTCATTGTCAGATTTCACAGTTGTTGTGCATGTTACTTCTTTTACTAGGCATACGTGAGACACAACACCAGACTATCAAGCATTAGCTGGGTCAGTGCCTGGACAACCAAGGTTGGTTGACAGCCCTACAGTACTCACTGTACTTGTGTCAGCTCTTCTGCCTTTGAGGGGTCAAGAATGGGTGAGGAACAATACAAATGGAAATATTTTTGTAAGAATTAAATATGACAAGGTTAGAGGTAGATGAGGCTCAATTACTAACAGTCAGGATAGGAGGAGATGAGATAGCCATTGTGCTGTATAACCAATCTACAAGAAAGTACCCAAAAATACATGGCATTCCTATGGAAGTTTGGAAGCTAGAAGGAAAAAAATAAGAAAGATTTGGAAAGTTTTGTTTAACAGTATTTTAAGAGGAGAAGTACCACCGTCCTGGAAAAAATCAGTGGTAGCTGTAATACCTAAAGAGGGTAAAGATCCATCAGCTCCAGCGTTATACAGGCCCATTTCAATACTAAACCATCATTATAAAGTGTGCATGTCGATAATTGCTAAAAGAATGGCAAAAGTAATGCCAAAACTGATAGATATGGATCAGTGTGGTTGTGTGGAAGGGAGGTGAACATTTAACAACATTAATAGACCACTGATGATCCAGAGGGAAGCAGAATGCAAGAAAATATCACTGTTCTTGGTGGGTCTTGATGCAGACAAAGCATTTGATAGAGTAAGCTGGGACTTTTTAGCAGGTCAATGGAAGCATTTGCATTTCCAGAAAAAATTATAAGGCTGATTAGGAGAATATGTGAAGGATCGGAGGTAAACATTTAAGTGGGTGGGGGCCTTCCTTGATAATTTCTGCTTGAGCAAAGGAACAAGGCAGGGGTGTTCTCTTTCCCTTGTCTTAACTGTGGTATATTTAGACCCACTGACAAAGAAAATAAGGGACTCAGCAACTCAAGGATATAATCATTGTCTTAGTCAACAAAAGCTGGCTTGATTTGCAGAGGATATTATTTTGTACGTGACAAAACCCAAAAAAGACATTACAGTGCTGTGGAACATTTTGAGACTGCTTCAGATCTTTTCTGGATACAAAATTAATTATTCTTCTTGTGTTTTTTTCCTGGTTAGGGGTCACCAGAGTGAATCACTGTCCGCTCATGATTGGCAGTGGAGTTTTATGGTGTTGAATTGCCTGCCTGGTGCCCAACCTTCTACAGAAGGCACACACACACATGTAGGACCAATTTAGATTGTCCAATCCACCTACAGCATGCCTTTGGGATGTGGGAGGAAACCGGAGTACATGGAGGAAATCCACGCAACCACAGGGTGGACATGCAGATTCCATACAGAAAGCACCCCAGCCAAGGATTGAACTAGAGAGCCTCTTGCTGTGAGGCGGCAACGCTAACCGCTGCACCACCATGGCCACTGGATACAAAATTAATGAAGCTACAATAAAGGTAATAGAGGTAAATTATGTACCCACACATGAACTTTTTCAGGAATAGACATATTTATGGGGACATGGTAAAATAAAATATTTATGAGTATGTATTAAAATTATTCTAGTGTGGCAGGTAAGGATATGTGGGGAGAGAGTAAACAAAAGATAATACAAAAATGGAGAAAATGGAAGCTTCATTACATGGACATGGATAATAAGATACAAGTATTTAAAATGTTGTTGGTCCCTTTAGTCTTATACACAGGTCAGGCATCCTGGATCCTTGGTAATCAGTTGGAGTTAGTAGAAGGATTTTATAACAGCCATAAAGACATGGTGGTTACAGGAGAATTCATGGCATACAAAAGTGCACAGGTCTCTATTAACTGCCTTGACATTGAGGGGTTGTCTTCTGTGGGGCAGGTATGAGAGTGCTTTGTTTTCCAAATGACACAGTATTGCAATTTTTGCATTACTGTTTCCCCATAGTCTTGGCATGATGTGTTTATACATAACATACCGTCTTGAATGATCCTTGAGTCCACTAGAGAGTTTATGATAACTTTAAGTTTGCAGTCATCTGTGAAGCTGATAAGCCAAGCACCCATGACATTAGCATGGACATCAGATAAACAGATGCCGAGTCAGAGCAGGCTAAGCACAAAGTCCTGTGGGACTCCAGAAGTAATGAGTCTTTTGGTGGAGACAGTGCCCCTGGACTTGAGTCAGTGGATGTTGTCTGGGTACTAGTTAGATCTATAGCAGGTAACATATGGATTTACTTTCAGTTTGATTAGTTTGTTAATATGAGTGAGTGTGGGATAGTATCACAGGCCTTGCCCAGATTAATGTCTGCTTTATGTAGGGTTTTGTTCTTATCTAAAGCCTTAGTGATGTTTTAAAAGAAGATCAATGGTTTAGGTAGGTGGATCAACACTTCACAAGCCTAAACTGATTTGGGTTGAGAGATATTTAAGTTGTTAATGTCTTTGTTTATGAAGTCTTTTGTGATATGTTTCACAATCTTTCAGAGAAGTCTGGTCAAGCTTATTAATCTATACTTGCTAGCATTAGTAGTGTTGCCACCTTTGTGAAGAACAACCAGTGCTCTTCATACCACTCAACTCCTTTATGCAAGAAATCTGGACAAAGCCTCAAATAATGTGGGGACAAAGGCCAAAAATTAGGGACAGATCGTTCTTGTTCATTTAGAAAGCAGTTAGAATAACAGGATTTGTGTTAACATGCATTTTCTGCAGGATGTAAGTCTGAAAAATCTGTACTTCAACAAAGTATTAGTTTAAGGGTGTGCACACTTATGCAACCAGCTTATTGTACGTTTTTTATTGTTTATACTTTTCCCCTAATAGATTTGTTTATTTTTTAATTGAATTGTACAGGTTATAGGTCACATTAAAGGTGGCAAAAGTTTTGAAATGATTTATTGTGGTCTCATTTTTTTATATCACAAACACCTGTCATTTTAATAGGGGTGTGTACAGTTTTTATATCCACTGTACACACACACACACACACACACACACACACACACACACACACACACACACACACACACACACACACACACACACACACACACACACACACACACACACACACACACACACACACACACACACACACACACTCACACATGTACCTGTGTATGTGTCACTGTGTACGTTTGTGTGTATATATTAGTGTGTGTTTATACATTTTACAAATCATCAAAACCCCACATCAGCAAAGATGAGATCGTCAGGACAAGAATATTGAAATCCCATTTCCACAAGCCAGCTCAACAAAGAAGAGTAACTAACCTGTTGTGCATGACAATGAACTTTGTCCTTTTCCCAACTGTAGTGCCATCTCAGAGTTGTATTATTTACTGGCTGGGTTAGGGATGGTGTGATTTAGGTTTTGTTTCTTTTTGAGTAATTGGTTACTTACCCTGGGAAGATCTTGTTCTGCTGTTTCACTTGAAATGGGATTTCAAAATTATCGTCTGAACGATCTTGTCTTCGATGATGTGTGGTTCTGATGATTTGATATATGTATGTATGTGTGTGTGTGTGTGTGTGTGTGTGTGTGTGTGTGTGTGTGTGTGTGTGTGTGTGTATATATATATATATATATATATATATATATATATATATATATATATATATATATAGCACTACAGAATCTTGAAAGCCTAAAATCCTGAAAATTCAAAATACTGAAAACTCAAAATCCTGAAAACATACAGGATACCAACACTTACTATATTCCAGTACAAGTACATACAGAAACAAATAAAACACAAATTATACTACTTGTATCCATTAATTACAGGTGTAATGATACTATTTTGCATGTATAAGGACACTGTGCATCCAACCATCATTTCTGCATACAAGGGACCGTGTGTCCATTACAGTTGTATAAGGACATACTACACCCACCCATCAGTTTTACATGCAAGGACCCTTTATCCATTAATTGCATGCATAATGACACACACTACATATATAAGGGCACCCTACACCCGGCCTTCAGCTCTACATTCATGGACCCTGTATCCACTCGTTACACTTGTAATGACACTGTTCTACTGTTCTACATATATAAGGACATCCTATACCCATGTGTCAGTTCTGCATTACGGTTCCTTGCATCCAATAAGTTAGAGTTGTAATGGCACTGTTCTGCATGTGTAAGGACACCCTACACTTAGCCATCACTTCTACATACAGTACCCTGTGTCCATTAATTACAGGTGTAATGACTATATTCTGCATGTGTAAGGACAGCCTACACCCAAGTCATTACAGATGTAATGAGACTATTCTAAGGGCACGCTACACCCAGCAATGTCAACCTCTGTTTCTCAATTCTTCTCTTGGGCAGCTGATATTTGTGGTTCCCGACTTAAACTGAATTAATTTTTTCACATCTGTTCCAAGTGTGCTGCAAGCCTATAAATAGGGCTCTTACAAATGTATACATAGCTTTATTATGATTTTCTGCAGATATCAATCTCCACTGAAAATTCAGTTTCTTGAAGTTTGTTACATTACCCAAAAAACTGACTAAATATATAAAAAATAGTTGCAAAATTTTCAGTTTGTGGTAAGAGAAGCCCAAGTCAAATGGTTTGCATATTAATTACTCTACAATTACTACAGTCATACTTGGCTTTCTGTTAAGTGTTTTTCATCTTGGACATACTGGGTTAAACAATGGGTGCCAGCAGAGGTGAAAATGGTCATGTTCAACTTGATGAGGTTCTAAGTGCATTGGTTTCTGGCTTAATACTGACTTTCATTTCCATGAATGAGACATTTAAATGCTGCACTGTTAAAACACTACTCTAAACTCTACTCTGAAGTGTGGAGCTTTTCTCCTCTGGCCTCCATTATACCTAAATGGACTAGCCCGGTCAACAAATGTAAAATAAATAAAAATAAAATACATAAATAAACCATTTTGTTGATGTTGCAGAAGAGGTCTAGATCCCTAGACAGAGTATTTATGATGCCATTTAACTTGTTGATGTGCAGTAAATCCATCAGTCATATGCTGGAGGATACCTTGTATGGCAGACCTGGGTCACCTTTTTGTTGTTTCTGGGATGCCAGGTATAAGCTTGGCGTGAGTCAATGTAGGACTTGTTCTTTAGGTCTTGTATCCTTTTAATAAGGCTTCTCTGTGTGTTCTAGGCCTTGTATTCTTTTAGTGAGGTGTCTCTGTGCATTCCAGTTGTTGAATGTGTCCATACAGATGCTAAATGAGGCATTATACTCCACAAATTTTGTTAGCATACTGCAAGATGGTCTCATAGCAACAAATGACTGGTGTCAAAGTCATGAAATAAGTTAAACGCAAAAAAATGTATTATCATACCATTCAGCAAAAACATGTCCCCTACTGATTACCACATCAACGGCAATCCCCTAAGCACACAGCCTGTGTTGAGAGACGTGGGTACTCAGGTTGACAATCTCACATTTGACTACCATGTGGCAGCAGTGGTCAGAAAAGCCTATACTTAGTTCATTTCATAAGTAAATGAATTGCATCCTGAAAAAAAGGAGATTATTACCTCTCTGTACTCCTCTCTCATTAGGCCAACAATTGAGTATAGTGCCCCATTTGGTATGTAGCTCTTCAAACACCACCATCAACTGCAAAAGCCACAGAGGTGCCGCAGGAGAATCCATGGCCTCCAACACCTGTCCTGTGTGGACAGGCTGAAATCACTGTTGCTCTGCTCGGTATCGTGCAGATTGCTCAAAGGTGAGCTGTGTCTCACCTACAAGGCAATCTCAGACCCTGGCCTACTACAGATGCTCCATATCTGTAAGTCTAACTACTCAGCAACTTTTAGTTGCATATAAAGTACTCAATCAACCTGAAAACACACCTGCACTTAAAAACATCATAGCCACTATAGTAACCTCAGACCACTTTGATTATCTAACAGATTACTGGTCCAAACATTCAAAACCAACAACTCAGCGGGGGACTCCCTGTTTGCCAACTCTGTTGGCAAAACTTGGAACTCCCTCCCTGCTGATCTTAATCTAGCACCATTACTAACTCAATTCAAAAAAGTCTCAGACAGCATTTTATTATTCATTGGCTATGCCCTTGCTCTAATCCTGACTCAGTAACATTTTATTACTCACTGGCTATGCCCTTGCTCTAATCCTGACTCAGTAACATTTTATTACTCACTGGCTATGCCCTTGCTCTAATCCTGACTCAGTAACATTTTATTACTCACTGGCTATGCCCTTGCTCTAATCCTGACTCAGTAACATTTTATTACTCACTGGCTATGCCCTTGCTCTAATCCTGACTCAGTAACATTTTATTACACACTGGTTATGCCCTTGCTCTAATCCTGACTCAGTAACATTTTATTACACACTGGTTATGCCCTTGCTCTTATCCTGACTAGCTTCTTTTTCATAATTTTTCCAAACAGTACTTTTTGCAACATGCAAACTGAGCCATAATTATAAAGTCTGATAATGTCTGATTGTTTAACTTGCTCGACTATACTGAGTCTGCATAATGTTTGTAACATGTATTATATCATGGTTTTTGCCTGTAATTTTCTTTAAACATGTATTATATTATGTTCTTTCATTTCCCTGTATTTTTCTGTATTTTTTCCTGTATTCTTCTGCATGTTGTGATTGGAACTTTTCTCCCCTGGCCTCCGCTGAAAATCGACATGCATCCAGTCGGACTATCGGACTATCCCGGTCAACAAATGTAAAATAAAATAAATAAATGTTATAAATATATATATATATATATATATATATATATATACACACACACACACACACACGCGCGTGTGTGTGTTTGCATAGATATATATATATATATATATATATATATATATATATATATATATATATATATATATATATGTGTCTGTGTGTGTGTGTATGTGTGCGTGTGTGTATGTATCTACGTATGCATATATATATATATAGGTTCATAGGCAGGTACTAGGCTATCCGCCCTAGGGCCCATACAAGCCTAGCCAAAAAATGTACCCTGGCTTTCGCCACCCAAGAAAATTATTTTCCTGTGCCCCTGTCGAGCAAAGCCACAGAAGTGATCCCCGGGGTGAATTTCCCATTTACCATCCAATCATCAAGATTTTTCTTGAAGAGTGCTAATGAGGAGCTCTGTTTGACATAGATAGGTAGTCTGTTCCAGAGTATGGGAAGTCTCTGGGACAGGAATCTATCCCTCCGGCATGTTCTGTTTATTGTGGTGACAAGGTTTAGGTCCCTAGAGTGTGTAGCTCGGAGGGATTGGGATCTGGGTTTGACATAGCTTTGTATGTTAGGCAGAGATCGCCCCTGAGTAGGCGATATGCGATGGAGTAAAGCTGTAGTTTTTTGAGACGTTCTGTGTAGGGCATCTGTTTGAGGCCAGTAATCCTCTTTGTGAGGTATTTCTGTGGTCTTTCCGGTTGTTGTCAATGTCTTGTGAGGTTCATACCAAAAGGGGCGTTGTACTCTATAATGGGTCTAATGAGTGATGAGTAGAGGGGAACAATGACCTCTTTTTTTCTGGATGAAAATCCTTTTGTGATGAGATGAGCCACATAGAAGGATTTCCTGACCACTGTGGCGATGTGATTATCAGAGGAGAGACTGTGTCCACCTGTGTCCCAAGGTCTCTTATCACATTTTTGGCATTATGTGGACTACCAGCTATATGGTAGTTCATGGGTACAGAGTTTTTAATCAAAAGGGAAACGATACACTTTTTGGCATTGAGCTTTAGGCCATGGCTTTGACACCAGGTATCTGTCTCAGTGATATATATATATATATATATATATATATATACATATATGCCTCTCACCCCATCTTCCTCTCTAAACTTTCTCAACTAAACCTCTCGACTGCAACTAGCTCCTGGTTCTCCAACTACCTCAGTAGCTGACAGCAGTCCATATAAAGGCTGTCTGCTCTGTTCTCTTTTTCCCCCATAAAAATGGGTGTCCCACAAGGCTCAATTCTTGGCACCCTTCTTTTTAACATTTTTACTATCCAGCTCCACACATCCTGTCCTCAGTCATCCCTCATACAGTACGTGGATGGCTTGACTATCAGCACCATTGGTGACAACCACTCTGAACTACTCACCCAAACTAAAACCTCTTTTAACCTCACTGAAACTTGGCTAACTACCAACCAGCTTATCTAGAGCCAAGGTTTATACCACCAGGTGGCTAGCCCTGGCACAGTAGTTCTTCCACATTAAGCAGCTGCATTCACCCACATTAAGCAGATGCATTCACTCACACCTGTGGCCAATTTAGAGTGTCCAGTCCACTTACTGCATGTCTTTGGAATGTTGGAGGAAACAGGAGTACCAGGAGAAAATCCACATGAACACAGGGAGGATATGCAGAATGTGAACAGAAGGCACCCGGGCCAAGAACTGAACCAGGGAAACCTCTTGCTGTGGGGTGACAACTCTAACCCACTGTGCCACCCAATCTTTATCATATCAACTGTGACCTCAAGTGATCCTCTGCTTTCCCTGACTTCATTTTCCTTAGAGCTATTCTTACTTTTTCTATGGTGGGCTCCTGCTTTTCTGTTATTGTAGGCTGTATCTGGGAAACTACAGCTTCTGTATAGGTTTCTTCATTTGAGCTGCTCAAAGTACTCCTTTCATCTCCCTTTGATGCACTGCGGACTGGTGAGCAGATTGTTGCTGGCATCCCTTATGAAGGGGGTCTGACTGTCTTGTTTATCTTTCTGTTTTTGCCTTGCAACCTGATATACTTTCTTAGTGCCATCTGCTGAGTGTGTGTGTGTGTGTGTGTGTGTGTGTGTGTGTGTGTGTGTGTGTGTGTGTGTGTGTGTGTGTGTGTGTGTGTACACACATGCAAATGTGTGATGAGTCACAACTATCTTCTGTAGTGGTAGTGTTATGGCAACAGCTTTTTTTTTTGTTTGTTTAAGACGCAGGGTAGCATTATGGACAGGGTATCATGTATTATCACTGTGGTGCAAGGAGGCTTTGCTGGTTACAGTAGATCCAATAATCTAAAAACCAGTGGCGGCTGGTGACTTCAAATCACAGGGGGGCTGCAGGAGACAGCTGAATGGGTGGGGTCAAGGGGAAGGGGTGTGGTCAACTAGAAAGGGGAGGAGCTATGCACAAAACCACAAAAACTAACTTTAATTAAATACGCTGCCCTGGGTGGCAAACCATCATTATGAAAGTCCAATCAAGACAAAAATAAGTGTAGAAGAATAAAAATATTTCAATGCATTGGCTGCATGACAGCTTACTTAATATCTAGATGGAAACAAAAGGTTGTGAGACATGAAAAATAAATTACTTTTTAAATACATTACTGGAATGCCAGTCAAAATCAAGTATAAGAAAAACCAGAAGCACTCAACTCAAACCACTTCTCCTTGCACTGTAGTTCTAATTATAATATATTCAGCTTTATTAAAGTACCAAGTAACATGCTGAAAGTAGAAATCTCTGTGATGCCCCCACTTGTAAAATGTTTCTTATCCAAAAAAGACCTGCTGCCTGACAACTTGTTTCATGGGGAAAACATGATCGAAGTAAAAAATGAAAAGCAAACAAGAAACAAGCTCAAGATACATTGCTTAAAGGATTACTGTACAGGCTATGGACCACACGATTGGCATTCTGTTTAGTTTACGGGTAAAGGCTGTAGAGATGACTGGAAGTCTCCAACAAGTGTAATGAGCTTTTAAAAAAATGGAATCCTGTCCTTTAATACCCAAGGCTTATACATAATCTAGTCAAGTATTCTCTGCATGGCAACAACAGAAAGGCTTTCAATGTTGGCAATTCTTTAACAGTATGCTTATTAAAGCTTACTTGCATCTTACGATCTCAGACAAGCTTACCTTATGGTCATTAAAGCATTGCTATTTAAACACAGAGCAACAGGCACTTTGAGTAATAAGCATAAATCTGAGTAATAAGCATAAATCAACAGTACAAAAATATGACCGAAACCAGACCATTCTGCAAAATCAAGGACAGATGAAAAGCCACTGTAGTACTTCTGCAGTGTGATCCCCCCATCCAAGGTAGACACAACTACTCCTTGCCTTGCTTGGACACAATCAGAGTCACTACATGGGGGAGTGGGGTGCAACAAGTACGTCACAATTTGAAATGTCTCTGGCTGACTGTGATGGCCCTGACACATTTGTCATACCTCTCAACCTCAAGAGCAAGAAATCTGGACAAAGCCATACACAGAAGTGGGACAAAGGCCCAAAAATAAGGCCAATTTTTAAATACTGCTCTAATAAACTTAGAAAGATAATAGAACAGGTCTTGCATTAGTATGAATTTTCTGAAGGGTGTAAAATCTGAAACTCAAATGTCTGTCATTTTCTAACTTCAGTCTTTAGTGATTTGTCACAAATTTGCCAAAACACACAATTTTATGAAAAATGGACCAAAAATGTGATGCAAAAATATAAAATAGACACACAATACAGCTGGGAACCTGCCAAGGAAGGGACACTTTAATATTAGTACTGCTACCTTGAGCAGCTGACAAAATAAAAGAATCTACATGCATTTCAACTAAGTAATCTATAACTTTGATTATTACAGTTATTTCTTAATTGTAAACCCTCCATGTTTTCTTCCAAAATTGCTATTTTTGGAGGGATTATTAGGGGAAGAGCAACATTTTGAGCCAAAAATGGGGACAGTTGAGAGGTTGGCTATGCCTAATTCTATAAAGCAATTTATTTGCATGTACCTCTCAACCTGTTAATGCAGTAAATCTGAACAAGGCCAAATATATTGGGGCACATATAAACAGTACTAAAATTGCTCTTGTATAAATTGAGACAGTTGATAGACCAGCTCTTACTTTAACATACGTTTTCTGAAGGTTATGAAGTCTGAAACTCAGTGTATCATTATTTAGTGACTTAATTCCTAAATGATTTGCCAGAAAACTAGTAGTTTTATGAAGAACAAACCAAAAATAAGAAGCAAAAATCTATTCATTCTTTGAAAATCTGGACAGTTGGGAGGTATAGTTCAGCTGGGCCTGTCTGAGTTTGCTGCCCTTCCCCCCCTGGCCCTGACAAAATCATGGTTGAATGGAGCCTCTGCAGCCTTTCCAATGAACCATTACTTGGCTATTTCACTCCATTTACCATAAACACTAATGTGCATACTGCTTTACTTCTATGATGAGTTGGACTTCATTTGAAAGTTTTATTTTGTATTTTACAGCACAAACACTAAGTCATCTGCTAAACAAAGCAATGCAGTCTCACAATGAAAACTTAGCATTAAAACTTCTCTGCCCTTGAAACTCACATTCATTGAAACAGCATTGAAACCCACATTCAAAGAAAATACATTTTGCCAGTGGCAGACAAAGATTAATTTTGGGCTGTTTCAAATCATAGGCCCCTCGCATATGAAACATACATGTGCTCTTTGATACACCTTCCTCATTGTACTAAAATTATATTCTTTGTACACAGGGTTGCCAGATTTCCAGACCCCCAGGTAGGGACAAAAAAAAAAAAGAAGGTCTCTCACGGCAAGTGAAGACCAAAAAAAAAATAAATAAATAAATTTAAAAAAAAAAAAACTGAAGACAAAAAAAAATAAAAATAAATAAAAAAAAAAAGGTCTTTAATGCGGAACAGAGTTCCACATTAAAGAACTGAGCTCACTCAGTAGCTCTGCACTAAACATGGAGCTTCTCGTGTTTAATGCATTGCAGTTCCGCATTCAGCACAAGTAGCTCCGTGTTTAGCGATTTTTGATTGGCCCATATACCGGCATATGAGCCAATCAAAATCGCAAACGGAGCTTCTCGTTTAATGGAACACAAGAACTGTTAGCAATTTTGATTGGCCCGTATGCCAGGTATACGGACAATCAAAAAAAAAAAAAAAACAAACAAAGCGGAGGCTGGCCGGGATTTAAACCGGCAGGGCGGGACTCGGGATCAGGCTGCTGATCTCGGGACAGTCCCGCCCAAATAGGGACATCTGGCAACCCTGCTTGTACAATACAGTACAGTTGTTAGAGGGTGTTTTAAATTTGTTTTGAACATTTTTCCAGTAAGCAATGAAACAAAACGTATGCACCCATAATGGCAAAACTGCCCAGTTGAGAACATTTATCATAAAAAAGTCTACTCAGACTTCCACAGTCCACCATTATTAGTAAATATACCCAATTCTACAGTCCACCATTATTAGTAAATATGCACAATTCTACAGTCCACCATTATCAGTAAATATGCACAATTCTACAGTCCACCTTTATCAGTAAATATGCACAATTCTACAGTCCATTATCAGTAAATATGCACAATCTCTGAAGTAAAAGTCATCTAAATAATTCCACATTAAAGAAATCTGTAACTAATGAAGAGGTTGCTGCTAGCACTCACCTTTATATTTCATAAAAAAGTCTACTCAGACTTCCACAGTCCACCATTATAAGTAAATATACACAATTCTACAGTCCACCATTATTAGTAAATATGCACAATTCTACAGTCCACCATTATCAGTAAATATGCACAATTCTACATTCCACCTTTATCAGTAAATATGCACAATTCTACAGTCCATTATCAGTAAATATGCACAATCTCTGAAGTAAAAGTCATCTAAATAATTCCACATTAAAGAAATCTGTAACTAATGAAGAGGTTGCTGCTAGCAATCATCTTTATATTTCATGGTTTCATCGAAAAATAAAGTGTCTGTTGCCCCTCAGGAATAAATTGCCTATATTACATTAAAATATGATAAGCTAGTAACAATATTGCAAGAGGAAATGGATGGCAAACTGATAACAGACTCATAGTTAGTATCTTCACCAAGGAGAACATTCTCAGTACAGCAGCATCCACCCCTTGTGGGAGTAGAACCCACAGCCTTCTGCATCAACAGCAAGTACACAACCTGTTGTGCTATAGTATTAACAAGGCAAAGCACTAAACTTCTGTTCCCCTGCAGCTCTCAGCTCCTTGTAAAATCTACTCAATACTCAACTGCATCTCAACTTCACAGCACAAGAAAAATTGGAAAAGCCAAAATGTATTTGGGGGTCAAAAGCCCAAAACCAGGGACACATTAAACATTGCTTGTATAATCTTGAAAGTTGCTAGAATAAAATGTTGTGTTACCACCATACATTTTACTGCCAAAGTCCCTGAGCAAAACAGTCAGAGTAACATACCACTACGCCACATCAGCTGCTTTGTAAAGAGAGGAAGACTGAAACTTAAATGGCTATCATTTAGTGAATTCAGTTCTCACCATAGCTGTCAACCTCTTAGTACAAAACACCTGGACAAACCCAGTAATGAGGGAATGCAGCCCTCAAACATATTCAGTGAATTCAGTTCTTGCCATAGCGGTCAACCTTAGCACAAAAACCTGGATGAAGCAATAATGGGGAATACAGTCCCAAAATAGGGACAAATTTAAAATATTCATCTTATAAACAATAGAAATTGCTAGAAAAAAAGGTTGTGTTACTATGTATTCTGAAGAACATGAAGTCTGAAATTCAAATGCCTGTCAATTTTACTGCTGACAGAACAAAACAATTTTCAGCAGAGACCCAGGGATTAATACTGCAGACACGTCTTTGTAAAATGACAGGGCACCAGAGCAAATCCACACAAACACAGGGAGGAGATGCAGATTCCACACAGAAGGCACCCCAGCCAAAAATCAAACCAGAAAACCTATAGCTGTGAGGCAACAATACTACTACTGCACCATCAAATATGCAAGGAATTAAACATTCAGAAACCTGAAGTCTGAAATTCAAATGCCTGTCAATTTTATGTAACATTTGTTAATCAGGACAGTTTGGCTTGGAACAAAAAAAAAACAATTCTCAGCAGAGGCCCAGGGAGAAATAATGCAGACATGTCTTTGTAACATGGGAGGACACAAAAGCAAACCCACACAAACACAGGGAGAAGATACAGACCCCCCCCCACAAAGAAGGCACCCCAGCCAAGAACCAAACCCAAGAACCTATAGCTATGAGGCATCAATGCTACCACTGCACCATCAAATTTCAAGCATTTCAATATTTAAAAAACACAGATATTATGTGGAATAGATCAGATCAAATATGAGGCAAAAATCTGCAATTTTTTTACAAATGGTGGTGGGTAGGGAATTCAGGTCTTTAACACCTGTATACAAGGTACAGGGTTCAAGCCTGAGGTATTCCCTACCACACCACCATGAGTCTAATCACCAGTATGTCCCACCTGAGGCATTTTCACACACACACACACACACACACACACTCTGTCCTGTAGTAAAGCTAAACCATTTTCACACACACACACACACACACACACTCTGTCCTGTAGTAAAGCTAAACCACACACACTCCACTTACCTGGTCCTGTAGTAAATCCCTGTCCATAAAACCATCCAGTACGTAAATCCCGACGAGACTGCAGCCACCATACATCCAGTAAGGAAGTCCCGCGCAAATCTGACCCTGCCCGTCGCAAACTCTACTCCAATCCAGATCCTTACCTTGCCCGTCGCGAGATCTTCCCCTGCAGCAAACTCCAATCCGATCCCCTGACTGCCGACATTGCAGTCCGACCCCGACGCGTTTCCCCAGCGAGTCTATGCAGTTTAAAACTGCATAGACTTGTGGGAGCGCTCCTGTCCATGATTCTCAATCAGGACTGCCGTGCGCATGCGCAAAGTCCGCGAAATTTAAAATTTTTTTTCGGTTTATTTTTTATTTTATGTGTACTATCAAGTTGAGGGGGCTGCAGACCGGCAGTCCGATAGCACGGGCCGCCCCTGCTAAAAACTCTTATACATCCATAAACTGAATAGCTCAGATAATATTAGGACCACAGATGTAATTCCACTCCCACAAATAAATGCACATGATGGAGGTATAGATTTACAACACAGTGATTACCCACCTCTCTAGAACAAACTAACTCTCCCATTTTAACAGTGTGACACACTTTCTGCCTTTAAAAAGCATAACTAGTTGGGTATTCATAATTTCATCAGGCCTGGCCCTTCTTGAAAAGGGAGGACTGGCAAAGCTGAAACGTCCTTGCAGCTCAACTGATTTGCATCTCATATGAACCTATGACATATGACTAAGTAACAGGCTTCTATGGAAGCAGAGCTAGTGGGCCTAACATGCTTAGGCCTGCTTTCCTGGTGGCTGTTGGGTGATAGGAATGGAGCTGCAGTATGTGGAAGTGGAGAAGGAGTCTTGTCTGCACTCAAGACTGAGATCTTTTACAGTGCATCAGGAAGACTTGTACTAAAGATATATGCATGATATTTTTACAGACAGTGTGTGCACTGGTGAGTGCATTGCAAGACCATAACATGTTTATATGACTACAACAAAAAAGTATATAAGTCAAAATAGTGTAACGTACTTTTTCCTTTTGTGTTTCAGGCCATCTTCAGACTTAACCCAACTCATACATTTAGAGGTTTTTCTTCTTCCAGGGGAAGCACATCATTAAAATAAATGTTTCCTCTTATGCCAACTTTGTTTCTCACCTCTTCTCTAAAAAAAAGTTCAATGAAAGTCAGGGGAACCACAAAGATCAGCTGCCCAAGAGATTTGTGATTCCCCTGACTTTCACTGAACTTATTTTTTCACATCTGTTCCAACTGTGTTACAAGCCTATAAATAGGGCTTTTACAAATGTATGCATAACTTTATTAGCATTTTCTGCAGATGTCAATCTCCACTGAAAATTCAGTTTCTTGAACTTTGTTAAATTAAGTAAAACATTGACTAAATATATAAAAATAGTCACACAATATTCAGTTTGTGGCAAGAAGCCCAAGTCAATTAGTTTGCATGTTAATTATTCTTAAATTACTACAGTCATCCTTGTTC
>NC_056732.1:1674114943-1674140171 GCF_019279795.1 Protopterus annectens | reverse complement strand
CACTGTTGCAGGCAATTAGCAATCCTTGCACCTTGTTTGTGGTGTTCCATGCCTACCATTGCGTATTATGGTGTAAACCTGATTTGTATTACATTGCGATTTTATGACATTTTTATATAATTTCTTTATGTTCCTGTTTGCCCTGCAGTTGTACTGTGTGTTACTGTGGACTTGACATTAAATGTTGTTTTTTAGGTGTTGTGCATATTTTCTTATGCCATTGGCTGTGTATTTAGCCATTGGCATATGTTAACTTTGTAATACATGAGTCTGGTCCACTTCCATAGCTCCGATGTTCTGTTTGGGAAAATGTAAACCGTGTTTTTTGGTTTACATTTCCGTGGGCTTACGCTATGCCTGCACCACTTCATGAATCACTATCTGCCTTCATTTGCATGGTGCGACACTGCGCATGGGGTGATTAGCAGTGCAGTTCTGGCGTACGTCAGTAGTGCACATGGAATTGGATCATACCTGAATCGCTCGATGGCCATATTTGGCATTATTTCACCTACACTTTGCCTGCGCCTGGTGCAAGCTTCATGAATCCCGGGGCAATTCATGAGTAGAGCATCAAACTGCATTTATAAACAAGTAATTAAATCAATTAAGAAGGAGAAAACATCTGATATGCTGCAAAGATGTCAGATAATCATGTATGTTCTTTTTTAAAGTAAGAAAAGATTAAAGTTACTTATGATGCATCAGACAAATTATTTTGTATCTTGACCATTGTTGGCAGTTCCACAATATCTTAACAGTGCTAATAAAGATTAAAGGCCACTAGTGTCTTGATTAAGAAAGCTAGTAAAAAAAGAAAAAAATGTTACAGAATGACAACGGTGAAAGTCAGTTTTGTGAATAAGAAGAAAATACATTTTTTACCTATCAGTAGAAGCTTTTGTAGATGCAGAGTCAGTCTTTTGCTTCTTTTTCTCTGTATCTGTCCAAGCGTTTTTCTCATATGATCTTTTTAATGAAGTAAAAGATACTTCCATGTCTTTAGGGATTGAAATTAAGTTATTTTTTTATTAAAATAGATGTTTCATCTAGATCATTGAATGTCTTTGCTCCATTAGGTAGATGCATTTTTATTCTTGCAGGATACAAAATCTGCATTTTGATATTGTTTTGTTTTAAAAAGTTTAACAAGAGGTCAGCATTTTTCCTCATTTAGAGTACTTTTATAGAGTAGTTGTTGTAAAATCTAATGCTGTTTTGATTATTTTTAAAGGGGCTTTTCTCCAGGCAGTTTTTAACACAAGATCTTTATCTACATAAGATAAACATTTTATGACTATAAATCTTGGTGCAGAAGAAGAGGAGGTTGAAGTTGGCTTACCTGGTGCTCTGTGGGCTTTCTCTATTCCATAAGAAAACCTTTCCTTCAAGTCCTGAATTTCAGGGATTCAGGAATTCATTTAAGTTATAATGTCATTTCCCTCTGCTTTTTCAGGAGACCGAAAATCCATACATCATCTTCTTTCCTGGTTTTCAGGATCATCACGTTTATTTTGTAACCATGTGTTTTGTTTAAGCAGGAAGTCAGTGTGCTGTTCTTTTTCCTTGAGTCTCCTATCAATATCAGTTAATGCAGTTTCCATGATAGAAATTTTATTTTGTTGCTCTTGTAGCAGTTCCTTGAAGACTTCAGTTTGTTTCTAACAGTTCTTCCAAAGATTTTCTAGGTTTTGTTGGAAATTGTCATTTTAAAGGTAATGTCTATAAGGTTGAGGTTACCAGTTGCATCTCCTTCTTCAGTGATTTTGTGAGTGCTTGGTGCTGCTCATTTTGTATTGAAGATGTCTCTCATAGTTTGACAGGAATTTCTTTATGAAAATTCTCCAAAAGTTGTATTCTTAAAGTTTGAAGTATAATTGATTATATAGAAATTAATAGTAGTTTCTGACTAAATTACTGTCAAAGTAAATAGTTTTACAGAGCTCTGAAATTATGCTGCATTCATCTGGTCTAGCCATCCTTACTCTGCCCCTGCTCTTAATTAATTCCGATCCTACTCTTTCTAAGGTTGGGAAAATTATTGATAGGTATGGGGAAAATATATACTTCTGCAATTTTGGTTTTCCAAATTTTGAATTGTCAGGTTCGTATGTTAAATGTTTCTTCTGATAAATTGTGAAAGTACGAGGAATGTTTTATCTGCAGTTTCTTCTTGTGAAGAAAATATGCTTTAAATATTTTTCTTCTTATTTTGGACAGGTCACTATTCATTGATTGCAGTGTGTGTATGATTCTGTTGAAAGTTCTACTGGAGCTATGGCCACTGATACTGTTTTAAGGAGGTTTGCATGGCTGCAATCTCAGAACCTTCCAGATTATGTTAAAAACAATATTTTAAATTATTCCTCTCCTGGGTAAAGATTTAGTGTTTGGTCCCTCTGCTGCAGAGGTGATCAAAACATGTGAGGAAAGGGGCAACCTGATATCGGCATCTCTTAAGATTTTCTTCTCTTCTTTTCCAAATTGTCCAAGGGATTTTCTTTCTTCTCTTCCATTTTTGCCAGAAAACAGAATAAACAGCCTTAACAGACATTTATGAAAGAATAGCAAGGAAGTTCCAAAAAGAAGTCTCTATCCTCCCAAAACCAAGGACAATCCAAGAAGTCTGAATAATGACTATTCAAGAGACCTTGTTATCCCCTCCAACCCTTACCCCTATTCCCTTCTATGAAGTCTTAATCTCTACTTTTCTCTTTAGCAACAGATTGCTTCAGATATATGTGTTCTGAATATCATTCATCAAGGTCACAAATGGAAGTGGGAAGAAATCTCTACTTTCTAGGGGCTCATTCCTCTTCCTCACAATCAGATTGTTTTCCTCCTAGTGCCAAAGAAAGAAAATGTTTGGAGAACAGTTCTGTATCTTTCTTTCTGAAACATGTTTGTTATACAAATGATGTCACTTCACAATCATTATTCTCTTTTTCTCTGTCAAGTTTCCTGGTAACACTCGACTTATAAGATGCTTATCACATCCCTGGCCATTCAGACTTTGAATATTTATTAAGCTTTTGTGTGTCTGGATCACATTATCAGTTCTCTACCCTACCTTTTGGTCTAGCTGGTGCACTAAGAGTATTCACAAATTGTCTAGCTCCAGTTATAGCTCATTGCAGTCAACAAGATGTACACATTTTTCCATATTTAATGAGTTAGTATCCTGTGACCTTTCATATTCCTCTATCAGGGTTCATTTATTGGCCATTTACAGCATGTCTGCCTATTGAACTTCCTCTTTCAATGCAGTCTTATGTCAAAATGTTCTTGAAAGGGGTTTTGCATAAGAAAATGACAAGAAAACCAGTGGCTCCTTCTTGGGATATTAATTTTATGTTAGAGAAGTTAACACTTGCTCCATTTGAACCAGTAAATCTGGATGACTTGAGGGTTTTAGCATGGAAAACAGTTTTACTTATTGCTCTGACCTCTTTAAGAAGAGTCTGCAATGCAGGCTGTTATGGTGAGTCATCCCTACCTCCTTTTCCATAAGGACATAGTTTCTTTGAGAACTAATCCTTCTTTTATGCAAAAAGTAGTATCCAAGTTTACTTAAAGCCAAACTATCCATCTCTCCATTTTCTTTACTGAATCTAAAAATGAGGGAGAAAGGATACTGCATACATGGATGTTCACAGCAAATGTGATACTATTTTGACAGAACTGTTATTCTCTCAGATCTTCAGATCAATTGTTTCTTTCCTGTGAAGGTAAGAAGATGGACAACCTATGTCAAAACAGACTATTCCCAAATGCTTGTCTAAGGCTACCACCTTTTGTTGTACTAACTATAACAAATCTGTTTCAGGTAGGGTCTAGGCCTTCTGTACCAGGGCCTTGGCTTCATCTATGGCTTTTTAAAAAGGGTTGGATTCTAGAAATATTCTACAAGCTGCTACTTGATCCTCCGTACATACTTTTACAAAGCACTATAAGCGTGAGTCCTTCTCTAAGTCCAGATCAAGCATTGCTAGGACCATTCTCAAGGGGGTTCTTGGAGTCTTCTCTTTCCACCTCCCAAATGAAGTTAGTTGTGGTAATCTACCAATATAGATAAGGCTACTGCAGCAGTGATGAGTATAATGAACTTAGTACAGTTGGCTAAGTTTAATGGACCATAACAGTAGAAGTTTGAATGATCACTGCTGCAGTAGCTGCTCCCTCCCTCCATCCCTCTTATTTTCTGGTGTTTGTTTTATGCCAGGTTGTGGACATTTATGTTTTTTTTTCCTTGTATAGTTCTTTCAGGGCTCAGCCTCTCTCTTTCTGCTGGCAGGAAAGCTCTGTAAGGTTTCACTTCCAAATTTGTCTTTTAGTCAGCTCATTGTGAGCTGCTTGACAGTTTGTGCACATGGAAGGTACTCTGCAGCTTTGGATGCTGGTCCTCCATTATATCTTTGGCAGGATATAACCCATGTAAGGCTACTATAGTGATGACCATTCAAACATCTACTGTTATGGTAAGTTCAGCTTATACAACTGTACTGTTTAGCACCCAAACCACTGATTTTCTCCAGCTCTGTTTGAGCTGAGTCAGTGGTTAAGGCATGTGGAAAGTACCCTATAACTTTGGATCCTTTGCTGGATATAACCCATAAATCTCAGGATACTACAACAGTGATCTTTTCGAACACCTACTGTTATGGTAAGTTTACTTACACAGTTGTACTTTCCATCAAATCCAAAGAAAAAATACGTTACCTGATGGGGGGGGGGGGTCAGACCAATTTTATAGATGTTCTAGTCTAACACCCTAGCAATCCGTATCACTGCTTTAACTCATTCACTCCAATGGAGCTTAGAAAGTTTGCACTGTAACTTGTAATGGGCGGAGCCTAAGTCTTTTTGCACAGTCAGATTATGTCCTCACATTTCAAACAAATGTTCACATCTCTAGAACCATATGGGTTTATGAAAGAAGTATAAATGGCAAACACTTCACCACAAACTATTTTTGTATCTCAGCAACCACTCAAGTTATACATACTGTCAGCAGCATTTTATTCATCCAGCTGAGAGCTTTCATATGAGGCTAAGGAGTTCTGTCTGTATTACTTAGATGTTGAGATATTTAGACAAATGTGAGAATTATATCTATATAAATTAATATCATAAAAATAACAGTTAATATCTATTTACCTGCTCTAGACAGAGGTAAAATATTAATGCAGTTCAGTTTGCTATTTGTAAGCTTTAAGATGAAATATTTTTAAACCTTCTACATAGCATGGTTTTGGAATTATTGATGCAAATATGAATAAGCAATATTTGACGCCTAGAGTTGTCAGTAGGAGTTAACTGCAGATTCACCTGGAGGTGTCACTCGGATGTAATGAGTTAACAAACAGTCAGGAGCTTGTCCACTAGAAGCTGTGTGAAAGCAACAAAGTTATTCTACAACATCCAGGCATATTGTAATTTCACAATACAGTAATCTAAGCAAGATATATCTCAGATGTCCCAATGTGAACCAGGGGCTTACAAACATCAACAGATAAAACAGTGTTGCACCCTTCCTTATGCCACCCCAGTTGAAGTACATGCATATTAAATAGCCTCAAATTACCACTCCACAGAAACCACAATGGATATTGCAGTGCAGTAACATATAGCTAGTCCAGTTTCTTAGGTTAAAAGAAGAGAGATACTGTGGATGATCCACCAAGTACCAAGATCAATGATGCAAGTGTTCCCAGTATCATCCATGTGTTATAACAGACGCAAGCCCCTAGGAACATATCAGGGATGCATGGAGAGTCAGTCTAACACCAAATTGGATAGATTGATTGAAGGACCAAAAGGAAAACTGGCTAAGCTTAAAATAGCCTGCAACCTATAAACCTGTAGAAAAAAAAGGGAAACAGAATTACACCTAAACAACAGCTTACAGGAAAATAAATACACCTTATGGGAGGTGGAATGCATGCAGCCCCAGTAGGTAAAGGACAGTGATGCAGTCTGTTAAGCAGTGATTAGAGCCTGACAATAAAATGATATTATTATAGTACAAGTTAATGTTATTTCATACAATAAATGTGTACCATATAGAAATCAGGGAATTCTCCCTTCAAAACAGCTTACAAAACTCTACATAAAGTACGATAGGTGGGATACATTTTAACAAATGCATTTAAACCTCAAGTTCAATGCCAAAAAGTGCATTGTCATCCCCTTTGGTAAAAACTAAGTACTCATGAACTACAACATAGGCGGTAGTATACTTAACACCGAAAGTGTGATAAGAGACCTTGGGACACAGGTGGACAGTAGTCTCTCCTTTGATAATCACATCGCCACAGTAGTAAGGAAATCCTTCTATGTGGCACACCTCATCACAAAAGGTTTCTCATCCAGAAAAAAAGAGGTCATTGTTCCCCTCTACTCATCACTCATTAGACCCATTATAGAGTACAACACCCCTTTTGGTATGTACCTCACAAGACATCTACAACAATTGGAAAGGCCACAGAAATACCTCACAAAGAGGATTACTGGCCTAAAACAGATGCCCTATGCAGACCGACTCAAAAAACTCCAGCTTTACTCCGTCGTATATCGCCTACTCAGAGGTGATCTCTGCTTAACATACAAAGCTATGTCAAACCCAGAGCTGTTGGACATGCTCCACTTAAAGAAATCCCAATCCCTCCGAGCTACACTCTCTAGGGGCCTAAACCTTGTCACCACAATAAACAGAACATGCCAGAGGGTTAGATTCCTGTCCCAGAGACTTCCCATACTCTGGAATAAACTACCTATCTATATCAAACAAAGCTCCTCATTAGCACTCTTCAAGAAAAATCTTGATGGTTAGATGGGAAATATGAAATTCACCCCAGGGATCACCTCTGTGGCTCTGGTCAACAGTGGCACAGGAAAATAATTTTCTTTTGTGGCAAAAGCCAGAGTACCTTTTGGATGGGCTTATATAGGCCCTAGGGCCGATAGCCTAGTACCTACCTATGAACCTATAAAAAAATAATAATTATACAATTAATGAGTTAGAATGGGTATGTGTCATTTAAATATCTGACATGATTGAAAATGCATTTCAATGAAAACACAAATCAGTGAATCACATTTGATAGAACCTGTGTAAGGCTTTAGAAAATTACTGTTGTCATGGTTGTGGACCATGGGAATTATGATGCAGATTAGTGCTCAGTAGTATTTTTCCCTTGCTAATGTCCACTACTGGAATGTACCACTTGTGACACCCGTGCCCTGGCCCAGCAATCAAGGAGCCTCAATCCTCACCACTAACACCAGAGAGGGCATCTCATATATGAAGAAAAGGATAACAAATACACACAGTCGAGTGCAATTTCCCTTAAGAGCACACAGAGATCACAGTCATTCCGGGGCTGGTTGCTCCCTTGCTCTCCAGGTCCCCAATAAGACCCCCCAGTGGCACAGCTATAGGGTCCAGATCTCAGCCTAGCTGAGCAAGCTAAAACCTCCAGCACCCTATCTGTCCAACCAGTGCTTCATGTCCCTGCCCAAGTAGCTGACACACACACACTTTGAGATAAGATTTTATACAACCACACAGACATTCCTGGGAAAGGCTGGCACAGGTTCTCCAGCTTTGCCGCTATTACCCAGACTATTTGGTAGTACCACCTGCCACCACCCAGCTAATATTTATCAGCTACTCAAAGGCCCTTAAAAGGGTGTCCAATTATTACTGTGCAATATTATTATCCAATTGGCAGTATAACTAAACAGTCACGGTTTATTAGAGTGACTTGGTACAGTAATCACTATAAATATGCAATGTACTCTACAGCTTAAATTATCTCTACACAAAACAGCCACAGTTAAAATGTTTTAAAATATTTAATAATAAATAACAAATAATAAAAACACAAGACAATACTTCTTACTACACAGTGCTAGTCAAGAGTTCAGAGATCACAGGGAAATACTTAAAATAATTCAGTAGTACAGTTCTGACATCACAGAAAAACACAGTCTAATCTTTCTAGTTTCTAGCTATTTGTAAAAGAAAACACAAGTCTAAGATAACTTACATATAGAAAACAGGCAGAGTGCTGATGAGTTGGATGGTCAAGACAAAATGCTTAAAAATCTCTGGTTCTGTCTGTTTAAATTGAAATTGCAGTTCTGATTCAGATCACATCATTCATCACACTTTCCTGGGGTTCCCAGGCTACACATTACATCATTCTTCACACTTCCCTGGGTTCCCAGGCTAACAGAAACTGCATTTACATTCTTAACATCTCCTTTTGTTATCTTGCAGCTGGTCAGGTAACAGAGCAATAAAAATACATTTGCATGTTTAAATCTAGCAATTTAACTCTTGGTTAAAACAATAGCAATATTTTTTTTCATCTAGACTCTTTGGCACCACTGTCTACATGAAAGAGTCACCACATGCTTTACTTTGGTCAGCAGAGTGCATTGTTGTCACATTTTTTTCAGTTCCACATCTAACAGCAGTTTTTTACATTTAAGACAACAAGCCTATTTACAAATGACAGAATTATCTGCAAAATTCTATCTGGCTAGGCTGGCAGCCTTCATCTATCTTCACCCACTCTTCACATATCTCCTCCCCCGGAGAACTCAAGGTAGTTTTTCAAGTGACCAATGAGAAATGCTGCTTGAGAGGGTTAGGTCTATCTGAGTGTCTATCTGAGAGACCACCACGGCTTCCAGTATGATAAAAGTTCCAGTTTAATAGATAGGACAAGCACTTTCATGTAGACACTTTATGCTTTATCAGATCCTTACACAACTCCTTTAAACACATCATTATGTATAGTATCAGTATAGCATTTAATCATTTCTTCAGAGATTGACTAATTAAATAATCACAAAGTAATAAAACAATCAGTTACTAGATAAAAACAAGCTACTTAAAGCGACGTGCTTCCAATATTGGCTTGATACAAATATTACTATTCAAGGCACGGTAAATGTGTGCTTGCAACTTAAAAATCCATTTTAGCTCCACACATTCTATAAAATTATCATTATTGCCACCCCTCTTATTGGGTATAACAATTTGCAAATCCCTAAAACTAAAACTGTGAGATGTAAACTCCACAGTGTGCTTTGCTAGAGCATTGCCTAAATTCCCATGCTTGGTGTCATACAAATGGTGGTACACTCTGACTCTAAGGTGCTCTGTGGTCTTACCTACATAGAAACAGCTACATCCATCGCAAGTAGCCAAGTAGATACGATTAGTAGTATTGCAAGTAGCTCAAAACCTGGGGTCAAACTGAAATAGCAACAAAGGATGGATAAACTTATGGGTATGCATCATACTGTTACACATCTTACATTTTTTACATGGATAAGTGCCAGGTTCACTCTCCATAGTCAAGTTACAGGTTCTATTCTCACATAGTAACTGCTTCAAGTTCTGAGTGTTCTTATATGTAATTGTGGGCATTTATCCAACTACCTTCATTGTATCTCTATCTGCCATTAGGAAATGCTAATTCTTCTTCACAATCTCCTGTACCTTCCTATTATCTGTGGTATATTTGATTATTAATCAAATCCCATATTTCCCATCACCTTGTGTGTAATCCTTCCATGGAACAAAGCCCCTAGTTTGAGATCTAGCAGCTCCGTTAATAACCTCATCCTTTACCATGGAGAAGTCTGGCTCCTTATAGCCCTTATCTAAGAACAATTGTTCAATACGATCTACTTCACATTCTAAGCTACCCCTATCACTACAGATCCTTTTTATTCTATTCAGTTGACCTTTCATAATATTAGGAAATACATGCCTTGGATGCATGTTACTATACTCAAGCAAACTGTTATGCCAGCATTCTTTACGAAGAAGGCCTGTAGTTATTTTACCCTTCTTACCCTTATCCAGTCTCACATCTAAAAAATCCACCATTTCAAATGAATATGAGGCTACAAACCTCAGAAAGCTAGTGGTTGTGCCTATGTAGGTGACAAATTCCTCAAGTAGGGGAATCCCCCCATCCCACAACATAAAAACTTCATCCACAAAATGCCTATAGAACTTAATATGGCTAAAAACAGTCATTATTAAACAGATGTTGTAACTCCCAGTAGTGTACCACCAGATTCGCATAGGAATTGGCACATGGGGTGCCCATCGCGACACCCCATTGTTGTAAATACATATGTCCCTCATACATCAATACATTGTTAGAGAGAATAAGATCCAGCAAAGCACAGAGTAGAATAACCTCATTATTACTGAATGAACCATTTTCACTCAATAATGCCCTTATGGCTTCTATGCCATAGACATTGGGTATTGATGTAAACAAATTTTGTACATCCATTGTTACCATTAAAATATTCAGCATGTCATTATCCTCTTCAAACTGTTTCAAATTAAAACAATAGTAAGAATTTCTTCATCTAGACTCTTCAGCACCACTGTCTACATGAAAGGGTCACCACATACTTTACTTTAGTCAGTAGAGTGCACTGTTGTCACATTTTTTCATTTCCACATCTAACAGCAGTTATTTTACATTTAAAGGAACACTCCATCCTCTCAAACAGTTTAACTCAATCGTTAGGTTTCCTTTCTCCCTACAATATGATTCCAGCATTGTGTATGTACCAGAAACCTCCCTGTAGTTTATAAAACTTTTATTTCCTTGCATTGGAGTCAAAGGAAGTGAAAGCCCACCTACTTTTTTTTAAACTCAACTTCTCACATACTTTGCAGAGAAATTCATCTCCATCTGCATGACATATCATAGACACAGTTAAATCTGTAGTTTACTCTGTCAGGTACTGCTGTCCAGCTTAGATTGGTAATTAATCCTGCTAATGTCAGGAACAAAGCAGCTGATGTAAAAAAAAAAAAGACAGAAATCTGTGGAATTATTTCCACTGTTTTTATTGCAGAGGGGAGGAGAATTTAACACTTCCCTTTCATAGCAAAACAAAGCAATTAGATCAGTCAGGGGTTTAAAGGCAATTGTCAACTCTTCTGACAAATTTACATAAGCAGCAACATAGGTTCATAGGTAGGTACTAGGCTATTGGCCCTAGGGCCTATATAAGCCTAGCCAAAAAGGTACTCTTGCTTTTGCCGCCCAAGAAAATTATTTTCCTGTGCCCCTGTCGAGCAGAGCCACAGAAGTGATCCCAGGGTGAATTTCCTATTTTCCATCCAGTCATCAAGAATTTTCTTGAAGAGTGCTAATGAAGAGCTTTGTTTGATATAGATAGGTAGTTTGTTCCAGAGTATGGGAAGTCTCTGGGACAGGAATCTATCCCTCCAGCATGTTCTGTTTATTGTGGTGACAAGGTTTAGGTTATCTAGAATGTGTAGTTTGGATGGATTGGGATTTCTATAAGTGGAGCATGTCCAACAGCTCTGGGTTTGACATAGCTTTGTATGTTAGGCAGAATTGGCCTCTGAGTAGGCGATATGCGACTGGGGTAAAGCTGGAATTTTTTGAGATGGTCTGCATAGGGCATCTGTTTGAGGCCTGTAATCCTCTTTGTGAGGTATTTCTGTGGCCTTTCCAGTTGTTGTAGATGTCTTGTAAAGTACATACCAAAAGGGGCATTGTACTCAATAATGGGTCTAATGAGTGCCGAGTAAAGGGGAACAATGACCTCTTTTTTCATGGATGAGAAACCTTTGTGAGGAGGTGTCCCACGTAGAAGGATTTCCTGACTAATGTCGTGATGTGATTATCAAAGGAGAGACTGCTGTCCACCTGTGTCCCAAGGTCTCTTATCACACTTTCAGTGTTAAGTAGACTACCGCCTATGTGGTAGTTCATGGGTACAGAGTTTTTACCAAAGGGGATGACAATGCACTTTTTGGCATTGGGCTTGAGACCATGGCTTTGACACCAGGCATCCGTCTCAGTGAGGCCCTTTTGTAGAATGACCACATCGTTAGGAGTTTTAATTATGGTTCCTAGTTTACAGTCATCTGTGAACTTCATTAGCCAAAGACCTTCTGTGTTAGCCTATACTTCAGAGAAGTAGATACCAAACAGGAGAGGACCCAGGACTGAACCCTGTGGTACTCCACTTGTCACTGCTCTGAAGTCTGACTTGGAGACTGCTTCTTTCACAGTGTGGGTTCTGTCAGTGAGCCAGTTGGCAAGCCATCATATGACATAGAGATTTTAGGCAGGCCACGGTGGTGCAGCGGTTAGCGTTGCCACCTCACAGCAAAAGGTTCTCTGGTTCGATCCTCAGCTGGGGTGCCTTCTGTGCAGAGTCTGCATGTCCTCCCTGTGGTCGCGTGGGTTTCCTCCAGGTGCTCCAGTTTCCTCCCACATCCCAAAGACATGCTGTAGGTGGATTAGACACTCTAAATTGGCCATAGGTGTGAGTGCGTGCATGTGTGTGTCTTCTGTGGAAGGCTGGAAACTCGACACCGTAAAACTCCACTGCCAGTCATGAAGGGACAGGTGAGCCACTGTGGTGACCCCTAACAAGGAAAAGCTGAAAGAAGAAGAAGTGAGTTTATCTATAATTCCAGAGAGGGGGGTGGTGTCAAAAGCCTTGGTGAGATCAAGATAGCCTGTGTGAATCACCTTACCCTCATCTACGGCTTTGGTGACTGCTTCAAAGAAGTCTGTCAGGTGGAGGAGACATGATCTGCCTTTTACAAACCCCAACTGGGTGTGGTCCAGAGTTTGGAGATTACCAATGTCTTTGTTTATAAGTTCCATGATGATACATTCCATGGCCTTGCAGACCAGCCTCGTCAGGCTAATGGGGCGGTAGTTCCCGGGGTCCATGGTAACTCCCCCTTTGTGGAGTGGGATAACTGTCACTGTGCGCCATTCAGTGGGCACAAAGCCTGATGTGAGGCTATGATTGAACATGGTACTTAGGTGGGGTGCCAGTTCGTTCTGTAGTTCATGTAGAATGCAGCCTGGGATGTTGTCAGGTCCCATGGATGCTGTGTTCTTGGCTTTGGAGAGTGTGTTTTTTACCTGTCAGCCGTGATTACAGGAACTTTGCATTTTTCCAGTATAGAGATGGGCTCTTTAGGGGGTGAAAGGAGGGTAATGTTAGCACTGAACCTATCTGCCAGGACGTTGGAAGTATCTGTTGGTTCTGTATATTTAGTGTCATTGTATTGTAACTCAGAGCAGATCTGAGTGTTGCCATTGAGATTCTTGACATAGCAATAGAATGCTTTGTGGTTGTCCTTAGAATCAGTGGTGATTTTGTTTTCATAACTAGCTTTGGAGGATTTTATGAGGGATCTCAGCTTCTTACTGAGACTGACCAGGGAGTTCCTCCAATCATAGGATTTTACTCTTTTTTGCCACAGTTTCTTTCTTCTGTTGTACAGTTTGTTTATGGCAGGGGACCACCAGATTGGCTCCTTTTTTGGAGGATAGCATCTTGGTTCTGTTAGGGATAGCACGATCCATGCACTCATGTAAGTGCTTATAAAGTGCATTTGTGTAGGATTCAGTAGTCGTACCTCTATTGTCCATCTGCATGGGTGTCTATCGGGAGCTAGGATCTGCCACATAACACACGCACTCAGGTCACTCCAAAGCAAGTACAAATATGACTCCGTCATTGTCCATGCTGGTGTGAATGACCTGAGACGTACCTCCCTGGACTACATGAAAAGAGACATAGAGGAGCTCTCCGATTATGTAGCCCAGGCTGGTATGACCCTGACCCTGAGCAGTATCTTGCCCTCACCAAGAATGATACCACAATACAAAGACAAGATGATCAGCTTTAACAATTGGCTCAAGTACTGGTGTCATTCTAAGGGGATCCAATGTCTGTCTGCCTGGGATGATATGTTGGACAAGCCACGCTGCTTCGCAAGGGATGGCTTACACCTGTCACCACTGGGCTTCCGGATATTGGCTAAGGCTCTTGCCACCCCCATAGTGCCTTTTTAGGCAAGGCTCAAAAGACAAACCCACCTCCTTAGAAAACAAAAATGGAAAAAAACTAAGGGTAATGCTGCTCAACGCCAGAAGTCTAAATCTCAAGATGCAGGCACTTAATGCACTCCTCAGCATGGAGAACATTGACGTCTGTGCAGTAACTGAAACCTGGTTCAAGGCTCCTGAGAGCACCCCAGTGCTACCAGGTTATACCTCGTATCATGCTTTTCAGCCCCAAAACCCAGGCCGAACCACAAGGAGGGGAGTGTCCATATTCATAAAGGACACCCACACCTCCAGGTTAGTAGCAACACATGAAGCATCAGAGACCATACAGGTGCAACTAACCATAGGCAAAACTGCTATACAACTGGTAGCATGTTACAGACCACCCTCCCAATCTCAAGAACCCCACTCAGCCTTCCTGAAGACATTGGAGGATATGAATGTATCACAAAATACCATCATACTGGGAGACTTCAACTACCCAAACATAGATTGGGTACATTATTCTAGCCCTAATACCCTAGCCCAAAGGTTCCTGGAATTCATAAATTCAAATGCACTGGAACAACTAGTCACCTCTCCCACTAGGGGAGAAAATATACTAGACCTGATCATCACAAACATGGGGACAAAATGCTCCACACCGAAGTATACCCCTCACTAGTGAGATCTGACCACAAACTAATCACCCTGGATATACATATCCCACCTCCACCCCAGCACAAAAAGAACACAGTGAAAAACTTCTCAAAAGCAGACTTCACTCTTCTTAAGACTGAGATGGTATCCTTTAAGCCCACTGTGCCAGTGGATACCACATCCCACAATGCAGATCCTTCACAAATGTTTTCTATGGACATCTCCAAGAATGCATGGATCATGCAATCCCAAACAAATCCAAGTCCCTCTCCACCAAATGTAAGCATCCTGTCTGGTGGACCTCAGCCATAAACAAATTGTATAACAAAAGAAGGAAGCTACTGCACGCCAGAGAAATCCCATGAAGGGAAGACATCTCTGATCAACATTAGCAGAAAACTACGTTCTCTCATAAAAACATCCAAGGCAAACTTTGAGAGAAAAATTGCTAAGGACACTAAAGATAACCACAAAGCCGTCTTCAGCTATGTTACAAACCTGGGTGGAAACCCTCAGATATGCTCAGAGTTGGTTCACAACAACAAAAAATACACTGAACCCACAGATATTGCTAACATTCTGGCTGACAGGTTCAGTGCAAATTTCTTGCCTCCTTCACCCCCAAAAGAAGAAATACTTATCCCAGCTGAATGTAATCTCCCTGTCATCTCAGATGTCCAAGTGAGAACCACCCTAAACAAAGCAAAAAACACAGCATCAATGGGACCTGACGGTATCCCGGGGTGCGTGTTACGTGAACTCCAATAGGAGCTAAACCCACACATAAAAATGCTATTTAACCTTAGCCTTACTTCGGGATATGTACCTGAACACTGGCGTACAGCAACAGTAGTCCCACTCCACAAGGGGGGTGCCTCTACAGACCCTGTAAACTACCGCCCCATAAGCTTGACTAGCCTGGTCTGCAAAGCTATGGAAAGAATCATTATGGAACTCATAAACGGAGACATAGGGGACCTACAGACGCTTGACCCCACCCAGTTCGGCTTTGTAAAGGGCAGATCCTGCCTTTTAAACCTGGTTGACTTTTTTGAAACAGTCACTAGAGCCAATGATGAGGGCAAAGCAGTCCATACAGCATACCTGGACTTGGCTAAGGCCTTCGACACAATACCCCACTCAGGCATCATAGATAAGCTAAACAGCTTAAAAGTAAACCCTTATGTCACTAGATGGGTTGCAAACTGGCTAAAGGACAGAACCCATAAAGTTAAAATCACTGGAGCAATGTCAGACTCAAAGCCAGTCACAAGTGGTGTCCCACAGGAATCTGTCCTGGGACCCCTCTTGTTCGGCATTTATTTCTCAGATGTTAAAGCAAACATGGGAGGGCTGTGGCTGACAAAGTTCGCAGATGACTGCAAACTAGGCGCCATAGTCGGTACACCAGCAGATACACACATCCTACAAAAAGGCCTCACTGAAACAAACAACTGGTGCCGTAGTCACGGCCTTAAACTAAATGCCAAAAAATGTATAGTCATTCCTTTTGGAAAAAATAAAATACCCACAAATTATCACATAGACAGCAACCCACTGAGTACAGAAAAAGTAATCAAAGACCTAGGGACCCAAGTAGACAGCGACCTCTCATTTGACACCCACGTTGCCAAAGTGGTTAGAAAAACATTCTACCTTGCACACCTCATCATGAAGGGTTTCACATCCAGATCCAAGGATGTCATTGTACCCCTATATTCCTCCCTCATCAGACCCATGATTGAGTACAATGCCCCATTTGGTATGTACCTCACCCGGCACTTGCAACAGCTGGAGAGACCACAAAAGTACCTCACCAAAAGGATCAAGGGTCTCCAACATATGTCTTATTCTGCCAGACTAAAGAAACTTTAGCTCTATTCAGTAGCATACTGCCTGCTCAGAGGTGATCTCTGCCTGACGACAAGGCCATGTCCAATCAGGATCTGATGGACATGCTCCACCTCAAAAATGCAAATCCATCAGGACCACGAGAGCTAAAGACTTAAACCTCGGCACAAGTATGAATAGGACATGCTGGAGGGATAGATTCATAACCCAGAGGCTTCCCATGCTTTGGAACAGGATCCCAGTTCATATTAGGCAGAGCCTCACTGACTCTCTTCAAGAGAAATCTTGATGAGTGGATGGGAGATCGTAAGTTTACCCCAGGGGTCACATCTGTGTCACTGCTAGACAGGGGCACAGTAAACTAATTCTATTATATAAGGGACCTTCACTGTGTCACTACTAGACAGAGGCACAATATTCTAGATTTATTCTGTACATTTTTGTACCACTTCATGGGGTGGCAAAAGCCACATCACTATGGCTAGGCTTACAAATGCCCCAGGGCAGATAGTCTAGTACTATACTATGAAACTATGAAACTATGTCGTGAAGTTTGCCACTTCTGTCTTAAGAAGCGTGAAGTTGGCTTTGGAGAAATTTTTTATGGTGGTTTCCCTAATGGGCGGTGGGGGCAGGATGTGGATGTCTAGGGTGATTAGCTTGTGGTCAGATCTAACCAATGAGGATTTGACCTCTGGTGTGGAACATGGGTCGCCCATGTTGGTAATGACCAGGTCTAGGATATTGCTGCCCCTGGTGGGGGTGTGGATGTATTCCAGAAAATGTTGAGCAAAAAAGTCGGTACATGAGTAGTTTTCCCAGTTAATGGTGGGGTATTTGAAATCACCTATTATTACGGTGTTGGGTTGTACCCTAATATTTTCCAGTGTATCAAGAAATGAGGAGTGGAAATCTTGGGGCATGGCGGGGGGGGGGTCTGTAGCAAGCTACAATTTGGTTTGCGGTCTTGCCCAGGGTTAGTTGCACTTGGATAATCTTGGATGCATTATGCTGAGCAACTAGCCTGGAGGTGTGGATATCCTTAAAGAATATGGACATGCCTCCACCTTTACTGTTTCGATCCAGGTTAAGTGGCCAAAAGGTGTGTTATGAATTATAGTAATGTTCAAAAAATGATAGCCAGCACAATGGAACACAATTTATTCTTTACAATAAAAAGTGTGAATACAAAATCAGACCGGTTTCGGCATATAGCCTTCTTCAGTGATACCATAACCTTCCATTCACTGACTATATATAGTCAAAAAGCTCATTAATTATGCAAATTGGTGAGAGTTCATTTAAAGTTACATTTTACCATTGCAACATAGGTTGGTATATACCCCCAATTTTTGCATATATATAAAAATTGATAAGGGAACACAATCATCCAGTATATAGGACCATATATTTTTGTTGTTATTCATGCAAGTTTTTATAAATGTTCATTTAGACCTGGATAAAACAATCCACCTATTCTAATAATCCATGCTTTTTCTTTGTGATTCAACAAATCATGGCAACCAGGTTTATCACTATAATCCCCCCTAACAACATCAATAATCTGAAAATAGAATTTGGCATTAGTATGCATCAAAGTATGTTTATATAAAGCACTAGTACAATATTTATTCCTAACATTACTCAAATGTTCAGATATCCTAATTCTGAACGGTCTCAATGTTTGACCTATATAAAAAGCTAAACAGGAACAGGTCACCAAATAGATAACCCAACTGGTTCCACAGGTACCAAAGCATCTGATATCATAAATTTTTGTAACATTTTTACTAGAAAATTCCTTAGACTTCTTAATATGAACACAAAAAGAACAGTGACCACAAGGGAAACAACCCCTTAGTTCGATTTCTGATAATGTACGCTGTATCCCTCCAACATTTTGATTTCTACCTCTCTTATACCAATTTAAGTAAGAGCCTAATGTACGACCTCTCCTGTAAGAAAACAAACATTCTTGGGCAGAATATCAGTAAGCTTTGGATTCGTCATCAAAATGTTCCAATTATTATCGATCACTCTTTTGATAACATTAATGTTTCTGCCGAATGTTGTAATATATCTAATAGGTGTCACAGTAGAGATATTCTTGTCCTTATATTTCAATAAATCCTCACGATTAAACTGTTGCACCCATTTGGAGGCTGAAACTACATCCCCATATTTATATCCCTGAGCAATAAATCACTTCTTAAGATCCTGCTGAAAAAAATTCATAATTGTCCTTATTGGAACAAATCCTTTTAATTCTTAAAAACTGGGACTTGGGGATGTTTTGAAAAATATGTTTGGGATGTAAACTGCTAGCATCCAATAGCATATTGTATTGAGGATATTTTCTAAAGACTTTTGTGTCTAAAGTGTGGTCACTGTTTCTGTTCACAAACATCCAAATATTGGATTTGATGGTATTATACATTGAGAGTAAATTCAATCCCCCAAACATTGTCATTAAGATATTGAACAAATTCTGACAAATATTCTTGATCACATCTCCAAATAAACCAACAATCATCTAGGTACCTTCACCATATATCCAATTCTTCTATATATATTGTGAGATTTATCATAAATGAGATATTCTTCTAAATATCCCATAAAGAGGTCGGCATATATAGGGGCAAAAGAAGCCCCCATGGCTGTACCTTGAAACTGCAGATAGCATTGTTGATGAAAATAAAACACATTTTTAGTTAATACATGCTCCACCATACAAATAATTAGGGTATTCAAACCAGGTGGATAAAGATTGTTTCTTTTCAACCAATATTCTACTGCCTGCAGCCCAGCCCAATGTGGAATATTGGTATATAACGACTTGACGTCAAGTGTGCACATTAACCAACAGGGCTCTAATTGGGAATCTGTGATGATTTGTAAAAACTCTGTAGTGTCATTTAACCTAGATCTAACTAATGTTAATAAAGGCTTGAGATGTAGAGTCAAAAATTCTGAAAGTGGTTATGTTAGTGGTCCTTGACCTGAAACTATAGGTCTACCTGGAGGTTTCAATAAATCCTTGTGAATTTTTGGCAACAAATAAAAAATTTGTTTACTTGGATTGGCTACTGTTAATTGCATCTTTGTATTCTTGTCAATAATTCCTACCTCAACCGCTTCTCCCAAAAATTCATCAATTTGTTGTTTAAACATGTCAGTAGGATCTAAAGGCATCTGCATATAATGTTGTTTATTATTGAGTTGAGCGTATGCCTCAGCCATATACTGTTCTGAATCCATTATAACTACAGCGCCCCCTTTGTCCACTGAAGTAATGACAATGTTTGGGTTAGTCCTTAAACTCTCAATGGCCTGGATTTCTAAACCAGATAAATTATTATTTAACATAGATGTCTATTCCTGTTTAAAATGTACATCCTTAATCACCTTTTCTTGAAAAATTGACACATATTTATCCATCGGTGGCTGAAAAGTGGATTTATGAAACCGAAAACCAGTAGATCTTTGTGAGTTATCTGTGATTTCAAAGAACAATTTAAAATTAAGTGATCTGCAAAAGGTCAAAACATCCTGTACAAAACTGTATTCGCTAACAAAAAAACCCGGAACAAAGGATAGCCCTTTATTGAGTATTTTTAATTGTGTATCGGTCAAAGACACAGATGAAATGTTATGAACATTTGAATATGCATCTGTTTCTGAGTCAGAACATCCAATAACATTTCCAAATTCTTTACTGTGTCTATGTTTCTGTTTTCTACCCCCCCCCCGTGTCTCTTAATCCTAAAGGGAAGTCCATGTTTTTTGTTCTCTTATATGCTGGGGACTCCTTACTGGACACATGTTCATGCTCGGTAGTTGAAGATTCTTCTCCTGAAGTACTGCTAAAATCAGTCTTTGATCTTTTTAATATAGACCTGGGTCTCTTTTTTCTAAATTTTGTGGGTAAGGATTCCCCTTCTCTAAATCTAACATATTTTTTGATGCCAAAGGGCTTTCCTTCCACATAATCTGTGACATCCCTTTGAAATTTGTGCATCTTTTTATCTTTTAAACCTTGTTCCAATACCAATAAATCCTTGGAAAGTTTATTTAAACAAGATTTATATATCATCTGTCCCTCAAAGGGTTTAATATTGTCACATAATGTATTGACCTGTATAGTATTGGCATCAATACTTCTCTCATAAAACAAAATGAGAATATCTACAAATAACATAGTTGCTGTATGTTGAGCCTTAACCCATTCATCATTTAACTGTTCATCTGGACCATTCACAAATGGCTAAAGTTTAATTCTAAGACCCCTAGGAGTAATGTTTCTAGCCTTGTAGGCTTTAAATAACTTAAGATGCCAAACATTGCTTCTAAGTTGTGACATACTTTACTTATTTTAAAAATATCTCCTTACAATGATCCCCCGGGTCCTTGACCCTCTCATTATCGGGAGAAATACCCTCCTTGTGAATTCCAAAAATTTTAACATCATCTTTGTCTTGGGACAAACCCTTCAAAATGGTTGTCAGATCCATTTCCATCCAATGTTATGTCAAATCTTTAAATGAAAAATCAGTTTACCAACATCAGAACCCAAGCTGTCAATACATAAAAAATCAACCCCCCCCCCAAATATATAAATCGACCATCTAGTGGCTAAAAAACTCTAGCACTAACCTGCTTATATTGATAAACCATATAAAGTGGCCCCATCCACAAGCTGACTGATATTATTCCACATGTGCAATAAACGCCCAGTGTCGCTAGAATGAAATTAGCATGATAAAACTCACAGTATATTTATACAAAAATATATACCTTGTTCAGTGATACCATAACCTTCCATTCACTGACTATATATAGTCAAAAAGCTCATTAATTATGCAAATTGGTGAGAGTTTATTTAAAGTTACATTTTACCATTGCAACATAGGATGGTATATACTCCCAATTTTTACATATATAAAAATTGATAAGGGAACACAATCATCCAGTATATAGGACCACATGTTATGGTATCACTGAAGAGGGCTATATGCCGAAAACCGGTCTGAATTTGTATTTACACTTTTTACTGTAAAGAATAAATTATGTTCCATGGTGATGGCTATCGTTTTTTGAACATTACTGAAGTTTTCTTTGGCCGCTGCACCAGCCCTACATGCAAGGTTTGTTGTGGTGTTTCCTGTTCCTGTATCTAACTGGGGGCTTTTGACTGAACACATGGATATATGTTTGATTAATATTGTGTGAAGAGTTTAGTTTGGTGAGGTATTCCTGTTTGTCAATTTATATATTTTTTCATCTTTAAACCAAAAACGACGGTGGAACTTACAATTATATAGTGTTTTTTGAACACTTAAATTCTGGCTGTGAAAGTGGGTAATACATAAAGCCGTCGCCATTTGTGTGATGCGGAATGCATTATCTCTACGAAGATTAATGTTTCGTGGATGAGACTACACATTTGGAATCTACAAACAGAAGGACTTTTTATATCACAACATTTTATTACAACCAGGTTTTCTGGATATATTTTTTGGCTGTTGGGCTAGTTTCAGGTGCAAAAGATTTTTTAAAGTAACTTGATTTACATTCATTTAGCATTATTGAGCAGACAATCTTAGTTTGCGAAAGGGGATAGTGTTCATAGCTGTCGCCATTGTGCAACACATTGTTCAATATTTTCAAGAAACATTTTTTTGTTTTTTGTAATGAAACCATTTTTTGAGTTTATTGTTTAGTTTGCGAAAGGGGATAGTATTTGAAGTGGTCGCTTACCAATATTTTGGATGTTTATATTATTGTAAGAACAAATTTTGTTTTTGGAATATGTTTGTTTTTTTTAAGAATTCCTATTTGGTTTTGATCGGTCTAATTCCTCCCAATAGTATGTTAATATGTATTTGGTTTTGATATTTAGGTTTATGTAACATCACAGCCACAGATGTCATTATACATATATTTTTATTTAAGTGAATTGGCTTTATATATATTTTTGAGGCCATCAGTGTTTAAAAGGGCCATGCACCTTGGATGATTTTGGGCCCAAACGTAACCGGCAGCTAAGAGTTTTATGGGATATCTGACGATGCTGGGACATTTATTGTCAGTTATCCAAACCACCATAGTTAGTTTTCTTTGAAACAATACTTTGTATAAATATACTGTGAGTTTTATCATGCTAATTTCATTCTAGCTACGCTGGGTGTTTATTGCACATGTGGAATAATATCAGTCAACTTGTGGATGGGGCCACTTTATATGGTTTATCAATATAAGCAGGTTGGTGCTAGAGTTTTTTAGCCACTAGATGGTCGATTTATATATTTGGGGGGTTGCTTTTTATGTATTGACAGCTTGGGTTCTGATGTTGGTAAACTGATTTTTCATTTAAAGATTTGACATAACATTGGATGGAAATGAATCTGACAACCATTTTGAAGGGTTTGTCCCAAGACAAAGATTATGTTCAAATTTTTGGAATTCACAAGGAGGGTATTACTCCCTATAATGAGAGGGTCAAGGACCCGGGGGATCATTGTAAGGAGTTATTTTTTAAAATAACTAAAAGTATGTCACAACTTAGAAGCAATGTTTGGCATCTTAAGTTATTTAAAGCCTACAAGGCTAGAAACATTACTCCTAGAGGTCTTAGAATTAAACTTCAACTGTTTGTGAATGGTCCAGATGAACAGTTAAATGATGAATGGGTTAAGGCTCAACATACAGCAATTATGTTATTTGTAGATATTCTCATTTCTTTTTATGAGAGAAGTATTGATGCCAATACTATACAGGTCAATACATTATGTGACAATATTAAACCCTTTGAGGGACAGATGATATATAAATCTTGTTTAGCTAAACTTTCCAAGGATTTATTGGTATGGGAACAAGGTTTAAAAGATAAAAAGATACACAAATTTCAAAGGGATGTCACAGATTATGCAGAAGGAAAGCCCTTTGGCATCAAAAAATATGTTAGATTTAGAGAAGGGGAATCCTTAACCACAAAATTTAGAAAAAAGAGACCCAGGTCTATATTAAAAAGATCATAGGTTCATAGGTTCATAGGTTGGTACTAGGCTATCAGCCCTAGGGCCTATACAAGCCTAGCCATAACAATTCCCTAGCTATTTCTTCCCACATTATTTACTTTCCTGGACCCCTGTCTAGCAGGGCGACTGACGTGATCCCTGGGGTGAATTTCCTTTCTCCCATCCAGTCGTCAAGGTTCCTTTTGAAGAGGTCCAAAGAGGCACTCTGCTTGATATGTATGGGCAGTCTATTCCAGAGTCTGGGGAGTCTCTGGGTCAGGAACCTATCCCTCCAGCATGTTTTGTTTATTGTGATGACAAGGTTTAGATCCCTGGAGCGTGTAGCTCTGACGGATTGGGATTTCTTTAAGTGTAGCATGTCCAACAGCTCTGGGTTTGACATGGCCTTGTATGTTAAGCAGAGATCGCCTCTGAGTAGACGATATGCAACAGAGTATAGCTGGAGTTTTTTAAGGCGGTCAGGGGCATCTGCTTTAGGCCTGTGATTTTAGTGAGGTATTTCTGAGGCCTTTCCAGTTGTTGCAGATGTCTTGAGAGGTACATACCAAATGGGGCGTTGTATTCTATAATGGATCTAATGAGGGATGAGTACAGTGGGACAATGACCTCCTTTTTTCTGGATGAAAAGCCCTTCGTGATGAGGTGTGCCACATAGAAGGATTTCCTGACTGTTGTGGTGATGTGGTTATCGAAGGTGAGACCACTGTCCACCTGTGTCCCTAAGTCTCTTATCACACTTTCTGTGTTTAGTGTACTGCCACCTATATGGTAATTCATGGATACATGTTTTTCCCAACGCGCATAACAATACATTTCTTGGCATTGAGCTTGAGCCCATGGCTCTGGCACCAAGCATCTGTTTCTGTAAGGCCCTTTTGTAGAGTATCCACATCATTTGGGGATTCAATAATGGCTCCCAGTTTGCAGTCATTTGCAAACTTTGTTAGCCAGAGTCCCTTAGTGTTGACCTGTACTTCAGAGAAGTAGATGCCAAACAAGAGCGGCCCCAGGACTGAACCCTGAGGTACTCCACTTGTCACTTGTCTGGAGCTGGATTTGGAGTCAGCTACTTTCAAAGACTGATTTTACCAGTACTTCAGGAGAGGAATCTTCAACTACCGAGCATGAACATGTGTCCATTCAGGAGTCCCCAGCATATAAGAGAACAAAAAACATGGACTGCCCTTGAGGATTAAGAGACACAGGGGGTAGAAAACATAAACATAGACACAGTAAAGAATTTGGAAATGTTATTGGATGTTCTGACTCAGAAGTAGATGCATATTGGGGGCGTGGCCAAGGATGAACACAGGATAGCAGCAGATTTCTTCAGCTCCACCAATTTCATTACATTGACAGGAATTAATTACTTAAAAAATTAATTTTTGAAGTAATTTTCTTTCTAAATATGTTTGTTTTATATAGTTCTTGAACTATATCTAAAAAAGAAAGGAAATCTTAATAATATTCCTGTCAGAAATTACTTTGGAAATTTTCCTGTCAGTTTATCAGTCTGAAATGAGTTCCAGTAAGACAAATTCTCAAGACTCCAGCATCAAGAAAGAACTTCAGTCTCTGATAATTATAGTCCAGCAACTTACTGCTAAGATGGATAAAATGGATACTAAAATAGACACTTTCATAGAAAAAACTACAAAACAAATAGACTTGTTACATATTGACCTGCAACAACAGAAGATCCAGATGACAGGCATAGAAGAAGCTGTGAATGACATGGAAAATAGAATACAAGAAGAGGAAATCAACATTGAGTTTCTGCTGAAACAAAATACACATTTA
>NC_056732.1:1674079943-1674109943 GCF_019279795.1 Protopterus annectens | reverse complement strand
AGTCTCTATTGTTTATGTTTGGGATGCCTTAAAATCATATCTATATGGACAAAGTATCAGATGGTATAATAATAAAAGGAAATCTTGGGATAAGGAATTGTTAGATATTCAAAGTAAATTAGACTCTTATAAGCATAATAATAAAGAAAATATTATGGACAAGAAAGTTATTGAAGAAATAAACAAACTAAATGAGAAATACAAAGAAATTTTAACTCATAAAGTTAAAATAACTTTAGAGAAATACAAGTTTTTGTCTTATTCAATAAGCCCCAAATACTTACATAGACTTAAAAATAAAACAAAGGTTGAATAAACAAAACCATATCAAAGAAATCTTTTCTCTAAGGAAAAAGAAGAATGTTTCTAGTATACCAGAAATACCAGATGAATTTAGAAATCACTTTCACAAAATTAACCATAATAATATTAACATGGAACCTAAAGATAAAATAAAGGAGTTTATAACCACAAATATGAATAAAAAGCTTAATAAACAACAGATTAAACTATTGGACAAGAGTATTTCATATACAGAAGTTATTACACAAATAAATAAGCTTAAATCAAACAAAAGCACCGGGTAATGATGGTATTATACCAGAGATATATAAAATCCTTTCTAAAAATACATATTCATTAATACATAAGGTTTTATTTTGGCCCAAACTGAGTTAATAACCCCCCATCTTGGCAATATACATTTATTTCGCCAATTTTAAAACCTAATAAAGATCCAACTAGATGTTCTTCATATCGGCCCATCTCATTACTTAATGTTGATTATAAAATGTTTATGAATATCTTTGCTGATAGATTGAAGACAATCATTCCCGGCATTATAGATATAGATCAGACAGGCTTCATTGTAAATAGAAATACTTTTGATAATATAAGAAGAACTTTAACATTAATAGATTTTGCAAATAGGAAAAAGAAAGATTGAACCCTTATTAGTCTTGATATAAGTTCAGCGTTTGATTCAGTAAGCTGGGACTATCTGTTTACCTTAATGAAGTGCAAAAAAAAACTTTTCCTTCGGGGAAAAAGCCCCCTTTTGGGAAAAAAAAAAAAAAAAAAAAAAAAAAAAAAAAAAAAAAAAAAAAAAAAAAAAAAAAAAAAAAAAAAAAAAAAAAAAAAAAAAAAAAAAAAAAAAAAAAAAAAAAAAAAAAAAAAAAAAAAAAAAAAAAAAAAAAAAAAAAAAAAAAAAAAAAAAAAAAAAAAAAAAAAAAAAAAAAAAAAAAAAAAAAAAAAAAAAAAAAAAAAAAAAAAAAAAAAAAAAAAAAAAAAAAAAAAAAAAAAAAAAAAAAAATTTTTTTTTTTTTTTTTTTTTTTTTTTTTTTTTTTTTTTTTTTTTTATTTTTTTTTTTTTTTTTTTTTTTTTTTTTTTTTTTTTTTTTTTTTTTTGTTTTTTTTTTATTTTTTTTTTTTTTTTTTTTTTTTTTTTTTTTTTTTTTTTTTTTTTTTTTTTGTTTTTTTTTTTTTTTTTTTGTTTTTTTTTTTTTTTTTTTTTTTTTTTTTTTGTTTTTTTTTTTTTTTTTTTTTTTTTTTTTTTTTTTTAATTGAAAAAAAATTTTTAAAAAAAACAAAGGCGGGGGTTGGCCCCTTTTAATTTTTTTTAAGGTTTTTTTGGAAAAAAAAAAAATTTTTTGGTTTTTCAAAAAAAATAAAAAAAAAACAAACCTAATTTTTTTTAAAAATTTTTTTTCCCTTTTTTACTTATGGGCACCTAATAGACCTAGGATTGCATTAAAGAAACATACTAATAGCTGGTCTCAAGGGGGTATTTCTTTTCCAGACTTTAATTTATATACTATCTCTTCTATTGTAAAAGTTATTACTTTATTAATAGATCAGTCATATGTCACAAAATGGAAAGATTGTTGGAGCTAATTAGTATACACTCCATGAAAATCTCCTTAACACATAAACATATGATTGTAAATAACTCCATGTTATGGTTACTAAAGGAATTTTGTACTTCACCTATTACACCTAAACATATGGCTTGTTACCCATTAAATATTATTATTAGTTATCGTAACTTTATATTCATGCACCCTAAGTATAAGGAATGGAATTTTATTGTATTTCCTATAATGTATACTCAGGGTATGCTTTTGTCATCTACTTCTGAAGGAACTCATTTAGCTATAGATAATGATCTAAAGTACTGAGTATCAGTTGATATCTGATAATAAAGTTAAAAATCTAGATTTCTTAAAACAAGAATTTGATCTAAGAGAAACTTGCTAGTTAGAGGTTCAGACCTTTAGACAACATCTCATTAATAAAATAGATTTAATGTCTATAACTGTTAAAGAATCTATTCCAACACTGATTGATTACTTGATATTAAATTTACAACATAAAGTTTCTGATAAAGGTAAACTTTCATACATACATAAAGTTATCAGACAAGAAACCTTTTACGAGGTGTAGATTCATACTGGAATTGTTTCACTTCTATTAATGGGGACCCACCAAATCAACAAGATAAACAATATATATTGGAATCTGCTTATAGAACTACGTCTTCCATTGTCTGGAGACTTTATACATGGAAATTTTTACATAGATATTTTTATACACCTTTGATGATGAATAAAATAAATAATAAAGATAATCTATGTAAGAGATGTAATGTAGAAATTAATGCTGACTGGGCTCATATGTTTTATGACTGTATAAAATTGAAAGAATACTGGAAGTCAATTAATGAATTTTTGCAGGCTCTTTTACAGATAATTTCATTATTTCTAAATCTCTTATATTATTCAACACACCTGTACCTCAAAGTGTTAAAAGGTTAAGCTTCCCTTGTTATGGTCTATTCTAGCAGTGGCTAGGAAAATAATAACTAGAAATTGGATTTCAGACACACCTCCTTAGTTCAATGAATTTAAAAATGTTATGAATATAGTGTGCCATATGGAAATAAACACAATTAGGACTAGAACAAATAGAAAAACATCTTATTTTATTGTATGGGATAATTTACAAAATTTGTTAAAAAAAATTTTAATTTCAATAGCATGGTATTTTAGTTTAATTAATTGATCTGATTGTAGTGGATGTCTTTGTAAATACTTTAGTTGTTTTGTTGAATATTATAATAATACCTATTTTTAATTACTTGTATAAAATTGTTATGATATTTCTCTTATATGTTAAAACAATAAACCTGTTTTGAAAAAAAGAAATAGATGCATATTCAAATGTTCATAACATTTCATCTGTGTCTTTGAACGATACACAATTAAAAATTCTCAGTAAAGGGCTATCCTTTGTTCCGGGTTTTTCTGTTAACGAATAGTTTTGTACAGGATGTTTTGACCTTTTGCAGATCACTTAATTTAAAATTGTTCTTTGAAAATACAGATAACTCACAAAGATCTACTGGTTTTCGGTTTCATAAATCCACTTTTCAGCCACCGATGGATAAATATGTGGCAATTTTTGAAGAAAAGGTGATTAAGGATATACATTTTAAACAGGAAGAGACATCCATGTTAAATAATAATTTATCTGATTTAGAAATCCAGGCCATTGAGAGTTTAAGGACTAACCCAAACATTGTCATTACTTCAGCGGACAAAGGGGGCACTGTAGTTATATTGGATTCAGAACAGTATATGGCTGAGGCATACGCTCAACTCAATAATAAACAACATTATATGCAGATGCCTTTAGATCCTACTGACATGTTTAAACAACAAATTGATGAATTTTTGGGAGAAGCGGTTGAGGTAGGAATTATTGACAAGAATACAAAGATGCAATTAACAGTGGCCAATCCAAGTAAACAAATTTTTTTATTTGTTGCCAAAAATTCACAAGGATTTATTGAAACCTCCAGGTAGACTTATAGTTTCAGGTCGAGGATCACTAACAGAACCACTTTCAGAATTTCTGACTCTATATCTCAAGCCTTTATTAACATTAGTTAGATCTAGGTTAAAAGACTCTACAGAGTTTTTACAAATCATCACAGATTCCCAATTAGAGCCCTGTTGGTTAATGTGCACACTTGACGTCAATTCGTTATATACCAATATTCCACACTGGGCTGGGTTGCAGGCAGTAGAATATTGGTTGAAAAGAAACAATCTTTATCCACCTGATTTGAATACCCTAATTATTTGTATGGTGGAGCATGTATTAACTAAAAATGTGCTTTATTTTCATCAACAATGCTATCTGCAGGTTCAAGGTACAGCCATGGGAGCTTCTTTTGCCCCTATATATGCCGACCTCTTTATGGGATATTTAGAAGAATATCTCATTTATGATAAATCTCACAATATATATAGAGGAATTGGATATATGGCGAAGGTACCTAGATGATTGTTGGTTTATCTGGAGATGTGATAAAGAATATTTGTCAGAATTTGTTCAATATCTTAATGACAATGTTTGGGGGATTGAATTTACTCTCAATGTACAATACCATCAAATCCAATATTTGGATGTTTGTGTGAACAGAAACAGTGACCACACTTTAGACACAAAAGTCTTTAGAAAATATCCTCAATACAATATGTTATTGGATGCTAGCAGTTTACATCCCAAACATATTTTTCAAAACATCCCTAAGTCTCAATTTTTAAGAATTAAAAGGATTTGTTCCAATAAGGACAATTATGAATCTTTTCAGCAGGATCTTAAGAAGAGATTTCTTGCTTGGGGATATAAATATGGGGATGTAGTTTCAGCCTCCAAATGGGTGCAACAGTTTAATTGTGAGGATTTATTGAAATATAAGGACAAGAATATCTCTACTGTGACACCTATTAGATTTATTACAACATTCGGCAGAAACATTAATGTTATCAAAAGAGTGATCAATAATAATTGGAACATTTTGATGACGAATCCAAAGCTTACTGATATTCTGCCCCAAGAATGTTTGTTTTCTTATAGGAGAGGTCGTACATTAGGCTCTTACTTAAATTGGTATAAGAGAGGTAGAAATCAAAATGTTGGAGGGGTACAGCGTACCTTATCAGGAATCAAACTAAGGGGTTGTTTTCCTTGTGGTCACTGTTCTTTTTGTGTTCATATTAAGAAGTCTAAGGAATTTTCTAGTAAAAATGTTACAAAAATTTATGATATCAGATGTTTTGGTACCTGTGGAACCAGTTGGGTTAGCTATTTTGTGACCTGTTCCTGTTTAGCTTTTTATATAGGTCAAACATCGAGACCGTTCAGAATCAGGATATCTGAACATTTGAGTAATGTTAGGAATAAATATTGTACTAGTGCTTTATATAAACATACTTTGATGCATACTAATGCCAAATTCTATTTTCAGATTATTGATGTTGTTAGGGGGGATTATAGTGATAAACCTGGTTGCCATGATTTGTTGAATCACAAAGAAAAAGCATGCATTATTAGACTAGGTGGATTGTTTTATCCAGGTCTAAATGAACATTTATAAAAACTTGTATGAATAACAAAAAAATATGTGGTCCTATATACTGGATGATTGTGTTCCCTTATCAATTTTTATATATGTAAAAATTGGGGGTATATACCGACCTATGTTGCAATGGTAAAATGTAACTTTAAATGAACTCTCACCAATTTGCATAATTAATTAGCTTTTTGACTATATATAGTCAGTGAATGGAAGGTTATGGTATCACTGAAGAAGGCTATGTGCCGAAACCGGTCTGATTTTTTATTCACACTTTTTATTGTAAAGAATAAATTGTGTTCCATGGTGCTGGCTATCATTTTTTGAACATTATTGAAGTTTTCTTTGGCCGTTGCACCAGCCCTGCATGCGAGGTTTGTTGTGGTGTTTCGTGGTATGAATTATAGCCTGGTAATGCAGGGGTGCTTTCTGGAGCCATAGACCGGGTCTCTCTCACTGCACAGATGTTGATGTTCTCCATTTTAAGGAGTGCCTTGAGTGAGTGCATTTTGAGGTTCAGACTTCTAGCATTGAGTAGCATTACCCTCTGTTTTTGCTTGCTTGAACCTGTTACGGTGGTGAATTTGTCCTTTGAACGTTGCCTAAAAAAGGCACTACACAGTATTGAAATTCTAAGCTTTAAATTTTATTTATAATAGTTTGTGTTAAGATAACTTATGCGTAGTAGCAAAGATTTCTGTGACATTTAGAGAAAAGTCAGTAAATATTTTTTGTTGTAAAGTATAAATGCATTTACTATTTTCAGGCACCCCCCCATACACACAGACACCAGAACTGAAGAAAGGGAGTCAGGTGGCAACCCTATCAACTAGGTACACTGATACTGTTCATAAAAAAGGTCTTTTAGGCTTTGTGTGACATCCTTCCAGAGAGGGATGCATATCTGGTACATGCAGATCCATTGTAAAAGATTCCCATTGACTTTGAATCAGTCCTTGCATTGTCAGAAAGTAACTATAATATACAGCTGACTTTACTTTAGCATACATTTACTATGTGCCCTTGCATTAAGAACACTAAGAAAAGGAAATCAGAAGTACTTAACTGTGTTTAAATGCATACACACACACACACACACACACACACACACACACACACACACACATGCGCTTTTGTACACAAGTAATTTATATACATACACATATACAGAAACACGTACACACACGCTATATATATATATATATATATATATATATATATACATATATATATATGTGTGTGTGTGTGTGTGTGTGTGTGTGTAAAATGTGTGCATACAATGCATTATTTATAATAAACAACATAGTATAGTTGACCATTATTAATGTATACATTCTAGTAATTGTTGCTCAATGACATACTTGGTCACTTTCACACACTGGCTATGTGTTGCACATGCAATCTTGGTCAATGTCTTTCTGTCAGTATTTTATATTTGTATTAATAAGTGCATTTAATAATTGTTATTATCTTTGCCAGTGTAGCTTATGTTGTGGCTGAAAAGGGTCCCAGGACCAGTTCACTTTCCTGGTTACCAAAGTGTTAATAAATATGAAATAGAAAAAAAGGAGGGGGAACACAACAGAAATAATTGAGGAACTAGTAAAGCACATTTTAAGTCTGCATCATTCATGAGAGAGAAAATCCTCACACTGAAGGCATTGGGAAGTAGCAGACAGACTAAGTTTAGTGTCCTACTGCTTGTCACTTGTAAATGTACAGCAAGGATTATTTACTGCAGTGAGAGTTTTCACACCTCAGCATGAGAGTATGGGGGAAGGTTTATCAAGTTTGTTAGGACTACAAAACACTCCTCTTACAAAAAACTGTTTTTATCTGCTTTCTTTTGTTGCAAGTAGCCAGCAGCTATTTATAGCATAGAACAAGCTCTGGCAGACACATAAATGAGGCTCAGTCAGGTAAACATAGAAGCAGCTCTTTTATAGAAGGTGCATTTAGATGCCAGTGCTTCACAGTCCTGCTAATATATTTTAATGGCATGAGAAAACAACACCACTTCCTTATGTCTGGCATGAGTCACAGAAACAGGACTTGAAATATATTCTGGGAAAAAGGAAGGAAAGCAAGAAAATAAGGTCACGTTACCAAGTCAAGCCCCATCATCTACCATTTTGAGAGAAACACGTTAAAATTCTAAAAGAAGCACTTGGAGTGATCTTGAGGCATTAAAATAGCTCAAAAACAAAGAAACAATGAAAAAAAATTTTTTTTTGAGTTCTAAGATGGAGTTTTCCTTTAAGACAACAAGGCTGTAGTTTGCATTCATATTTATAAATGACCAAATTATCTGCAAAATTCTATCTGGCTAGGCTGGCGGCCTTCATCTGTCTTCACCCAATATTCACACCACTATCTGTAGAAGTTTGCACATCAGCAGTGATTAACTGTGTAAGAAGCTTGTTCTTTTTTCTGTTTGTGTGACTGTGGAGTTAGTATATTTAAATAAGAGGATGTGGGGGGGGCATTGGCAGGGGGTGCATGGAGGACAATAAAAAACTTTTGGAGGTATATTTATTGCATATGAAATATTTTGATGAAATATATTTTGATGATTTGTGTTTTAATGGAATGTATTTTTGATCATGTCAGTGTTTTTTTTCTTTTCTGGTGAAATGTGAATAGATCAAGTGAAATATAATTGTTGGAACAGCCACAAAAGTTAAATGAGTACATCCAGTGCTCCTGGAAAAATATTGAGAGAACAGAATATTGACAATAACAAGAAGGAGGGGGAAAAGTGTGTGTGTGTGTGTGTGTATATTTGTGGGGGACAAAGGGGAATAGAACAATGAAATAAATCTATGCCTGCATGACTGACTAAGCATAACAATCTCATAACTGCTAACAGCAGGAGGTAGTAATAAGAAAATCTTTGAAAGTAGTAACTTCAGCAGGTTCAATCCCTACCCCAAAGACTATAATAATGACTTTGTTCACCAAGGCTTGATTCACAGTTAAAAATTTAAAAATGCATAGCTTGAGGGAATCCAAAAAAAATGAGTGAGACAAGGTACTCTTCAGCATTTTAACAAAAGCCTGACATATAAAATGAAGCTAGTATCAAGGCAGCTAGAGAGCAGTAGCCACAAACAAACCAAACAGTGGTCAGATATGCTACTCACTCCATTCTACAGACATAATGTCATTATGATACTTCAAATAATTCTTGCCCATCAAAAGTCTATGATACAGCAAACCTCATAAGACAGCTTTGTATACCCATCTATAGTAGTAAAGATTGGGGAAAAAAGAATGAAACTTTTTATTTTTATTTATTTATTTATTTATTTATTATTTTATTTTATTTTACATTTGTTGACCAGGATAGTCCGACTGGATACATGTCCATTTTCAGCGGAGGCCTGGGGAGAAAAGCTCCATGGAGGTTTCATATACAATCATTACAATGTACATATAGATCAGAAGTCATCATAACATTATACAAAAAGAACACATTTTACAGTCTAGTTAAATATATACAAATACAACGCATTTTATAGTCCAGTTAAATAATACAGTCTAACCGTCTTCTAAACTGGCTTAACAAAGATAATTGAGTACCAGTTACAGACATAGAACTAGTACACCAGCATGCATGAAGATTTAGTCAGGCTTGGAGCAGGGACATATCCATTGAGACTTGAAATGCTCCTTGAGAGCTTTTTTAAACTGAGATAGGGTGGTATCTAGGGTAATGTTAGCAGGGAGGGAATTCCAAATTTTGCCAGCAGGGTTGGCGAAGAGGGAGTCACCAGCTGTGTTGTTGGATTTGATGGATGTTCTTCATCTCACATTGCTGCAGTCCTAACACTTGGGGTAGTCCGCTGTCCCAGTCGGCCCGAATACCAAAGTATAAGGCTGACGTCGGTCAAGGCGCATTTGTCTGACATCAGGATGTCAGGGTACAAATGCGCATGACCGACGTCATATCCTCAGTCTTTTTTGCCGCATGGTCCGATGCAGAAGCAGTATTGCGAGTGCAGGTTGGCGTTCTGAAATTTTCTGAAGTCGGAGTTTCAGACCGAATCAAAGTTGGCTAAGTACCCGTTGGGGAATATTTTGGTTTTCTTGCCTCAGTATTTAACGGATGTCAGAAAAAGTGAATAACTGTATTTCTTGTGGGAAACAGATACCTCATAGAGATTACCATACATTGTGTATACCTTGCTTAGGGCCTGAGCACGGCGTTGTTGGCTGTCGCTCTTGTGCTAGATTTAACAAACGCACTATTAAGAGAAGATTAGATTGTGCCAGGTTAGTTTTGGGAAGCGTTGTAATTACAACATGCCGTCGGATGCTCCGGCCCGCTTCGTCTAAAAAGCGCAAAGACAAAGCAGCGAAGCCTAGGGTAGAAGAACCGTCTGTCCCGGACGTCGGTTCTTTAGAGGGCTCGGTGGAGCCGGTGGTTCTACCAGAAGTTCTTTTGGATTCTCAGGAGAGACTTTACTGTTACAAGATGTGTCCTCTCAGGAGGTAGGCCAGGCTGAAGGGGCTTCTCAGGTAGCTGTTCTCCCCTCCCTTCCTAAGGTGGTTAGGCCCTCCCGTTGTGTTTCCAAGGCTCCTTCTAGAGGCCGGCCAGGGTTAACTTCAGTGGGGGTCTCCCGGGTCTCTGCCTAAGAAACATATGCTTAAAATGGCAGAAGATTTGATTACTATGATTAGAGGTTCTTACCCCCTGATAAGAGGCCTAGGGTGGAACCTGAGCTTGAGAGTTTTGAGCAGTGTTCGGAGGCTTCTGAGTCTTCGGCTGAAGACTTGCAGGAGTATCCTCCTTATTCTGATTCTGATGTAGATGACTCTACACCTTCGGCTTCTCCTCCTGAGGATTTTTCTTTTTCAGAGACTCTTCATTCCATGAGGGAGCATTTTAAATGGGAAGGTCAAGATTTCTCTGATTCTAGGAAAAGGCTCAGGGAATTTTTGTTTGTACCCCAGCATAGGCCTTTAGCTATACCTCCTGTTCTGGATGTGGTAGAGGATGTTTTTGCAGAGGCTTCCCTGAACCCTGATTCTTTGCCTCCTGCCCCAGTTAAACCGGACAGGTATTATAGAGTGCCTGAAGCTCATAAGTATCTTTTTAAGAGTCCTAGGGCAGACCCAGAAACTGTTTCTCAGGGCCCTAAAGGGGTTAAGGCTTCTGTTGTTAAAAATCCTGTTCCTTCTGATAAAGAGGCAAGGGCTTTGGATAGATGGGGGAAAAGGTGTATACTTCTTCCACTTTAGCCATGAGGGCTTTGAATTGCCAGTTTCACATGTTGAAATACCAAAATTATCTCCTTTCACAATTGAAGTCTAAGGTAGATGCTCTGGCGGAAGGTATTGAGTGTAAAGAGTTGCAGGATTTGGTTCATGTTTCTGAACAGGTGGGTAAGCATTCCTTGCAATGTGGTTTTGATGCTGTACAGGCCTCTTCGAGGGTGGCAGCCACTGGTTCTGTTCTTCGCAGGCACGCCTGGCTGAGGGATCAGAATTTAGCTGAACATGTAAAGACAAGGATTTTAGATGCTCCTTTACAATCTGATGTGTTGTTTGGTGCGCCTGTGGAAACAGTTTTAAAGAAAATGGAGGACAAGGCTAAGTCTATGCAGACTGTTAAAGATTTTTTGCAGGTTCAGCCTCCAAAGTTTAGTAGAAATTGGCCTACTAAGGGGTGGACTTATCCTTCTTATGATTCTCAGTCTAGGGGTAGATCTAGACGTGGTAGGGGCAGAGCTCAAGGTTCTTTTAGGCCTAGAACAGGCAGTTCGCCTGCCCAGTCTTCTGGTGAGGGCAGGGGTCAGTCCTTTCGGAAGCAGACCCAATGACTTGCCTTTTCAACTGCCAGAGCCTTCTCATCTGGCAGCACCTTTGGGAGGAAGGCTGGCACTTTTCAAAGAAAATTGGAGTGTTATTACCCAAGACAGATGGGTATTGGATATCGTTCACCACGGTTACAGGTTTTATTTCCATACCTTGCCTCCATTCAAAGGCATGCCAGACATTCCTCCTATACAAAGAAAAGAGGCTCACAAGCAAATTTCTCTGTTGCTCCAGATAGGGGCCATTCAGCGGTTCCTGTGCCAGAAAGGGGCCTAGGATTTTATTCTCGCCTGTTCCTAGTACCAAAAATGGGGAACACGTGGAGACCAATTTTGGATTTGTCTATCCTCAACACTTATTTGGACATTCCCAAGTTCAAAATGTTGACGTTACAACAACTTTTACCTCTGCTGGGCAAAGATCACTGGATGGTAACTTTAGATCTCAAGGAGGCTTACCTTCATGTGCCTATCAGACTCAGTTGCAGGAAGTATCTGCGTTTCGAGCTGGAAATTCACATTATCAGTTCTCTGCATTGCCCTTTGGCTTATCTACTGCCCAGAGTATTCACAAAAGTTCTGGCTCCAGTTGTAGCTTTTTTCAGGCTAAAAGGAATACAAATCTATCCTTACTTGGACGACTGTCTGATTCTGGCTCAAGAAAAGGATGAGCTTCTTCAGCATCTGGAATATGTGATAGCAGTGCTAAGATGCCTGGGGTATTCTGTGAGCGAAATAAAGTCCAGTCTAGTACCCTCTCAAGACATGTGCTTTCTGGGTGTGAGACTGAATACAGCAGCCCAGATGGCCTTTTAACCCCGGACAAACAAAAGAGTCTATCCCTTTACTTCCATCAACTATCTCATCAGTCCGTGCTGACTGCAAGGACAGTCCTTCAAGCATTAGGGTTCATGGCATCTTGTATTCTGGTGCTTCCCAATGCCAAACTGCATATGAGGAAGCTGCAATGGTATCTAAAAATGTATGGACACAGCACTGCCAGGATTTGGACACTGTCATTCCAATAATACCTTGCATTCAAAAGGAATTTTGTGGTGGGCTCAGGAATGTCACCTAAACAAGGGACTCTCTGTGACCCGGCCAGAGGCGAGTCAGATTCTAACGACAGATGCCTCAGACATAGCTTGGGGAGCTCATCTGAATGGAAAGTGGATACAAGACAAGTGGCCTGCCAGACTACAGCATCTACATATCAACATGAAGGAGATGTTAGCAGTCCAGTTTGCATTAATGGCTTTCAAGGAGTTACTTCTTCCAGGGCAGGTGTTGATTCTAACAGACAACACTACTGTCATGTGGTACATCAACAAGCAAGGGGAACACATTCTTATCCTCTATGCAGGCAAGCAATGATTTTGTGGGAGACTGCTCAGCTTGCAGCTAAATCTACAGGCAAGGTTTCTGCCAGGAGCACAGAACTCCTTAGCAGATGTGTTAAGCAGGCAAATCATGGATCCCCACGAGTGGAAACTGGATCTTCATGTATTTCGACAATTGACAGTGTCCTGGGGAACTCCAGACATAGATCTGTTCGCTTCTCCACTAAACCACCAGCTGCCAAAGTTTTGCACGAAAGGTTTCATCACACAGCTTGGAAAGTGGATGCTCTTTTCGTTCAGTTGGGAAAATCTTCATGTGTATGCCTTTCCACCTCTGCCTCTCCTCCCAAAGGTACTCCTAAAGGTCAGACAAGACAAGCCAAGGATGATTTTGATAGCTCCAGATTGGCCTCGGCAACACTGGTACCCATTACTGAGGAATCTGGTAAGGAAGCCTCCATGGCCTTTACCTTTAATTCCACACCTTTTGTCTCAGAGGGACGGTCATCTCCTCAATGTCAAGCTTCACTCTCTTCATCTAACAGCCTGGCATATTCTGTTTTGAACCACAGCAGGTCTCAACTTCCTCAACAAGTTTTGAATGTGATTATGGAAGCCAGAAGGCCTAGTACACGTAAAGTGTATGCAGAAAAATGGAAGAGATTTTTATTTTGGAGTGCAGCAAAGGATTTGGATGTTTCTGAGCCTAATTTGAGTGTGGCTCTTCAATATCTTACTGAGTTATTGGACAAAGGTTTGTCTTTCTCTTCCATTAAGATTCATGCTGCAGCAATTTCAGCTCACTATGATTGTGACCCACCATTGTTTTCTCATCCTTTGTTCAAGCAATTTCTTAGAGGGCAAAGAATATAAGACCCCCACGTAGAGCTCCTACTCCTGCTTGGGACCTCAATTTTGTGTTGGAGAAACTTACTCTACAACCTTTTGAGCCTGCGGCTACTGCTGAATTGAAATACTTGTCATGGAAGACTGCTTTTGTTGGCCATTACTTCTGCAAGAAGGGTTTCTGAATTGCAGGCCCTTATGGCGGTTGAGCCTTTTTTGATTTTTCATAAGGATAGGGTATCATTACGTACTAATCCTTCATTTATGCCTAAGGTGGTTTCTAGTGTGGCTTTAAACCAAACTATTCATTTGCCTACTTTTTATGCAAATCCCCAAAATAAGGCGCAAAAGATTTTGCACACTTTAGATGTACACAGGCAGTTGCGTTATTATTTAAGCAGGACTAGGGATTTTAGGCAGTCTCAGCAGTTGTTTGTTTCTTTTGCTTTGAGTTCCCAGGGCAAGCCTGTGTCAAAACAAACTATATCTAAGTGGATTGGGTTTTGCATTGCATTCTGTTATTCCCATCATGGCAAGGAGATTCCAGCTGGGATTAGGCCTCATTCCACAAGGGCTACTGCCACTTCAACAGCATTTCTAAGGGGGGTGGCAACTAAGGATATTTTGGAGGCAGCTACTTGGAGTTCAGTGCATACTTTCTCCAAGCATTACCACCTTCCTCTCTATTCTAAATCCAGGGCTGGTTTTGCCACTGCTGTGTTGCAGGGCATTTTGGCAGCTCCTGCTTCATTATAGTTTAGCCATCCTCCTTACCTCTGCTTTGGGATTCTACCCAAGTGTTAGGACTGCAGCAATGTGAGATGAAGAACATAGTACAGTTTTGTACCTACCATAAATGTAGATGTTCGAAGATCCACATTGCTGCAGTCCAATCTACCCTCCCTCCTGTGCCTCTGTGTTTAGGGGTGGTTGTGTGGGTGGGGTTCTATTTTTGTAAATTTGTATATATTGTACATATATTAGGTACAGGAGTGTTTGGTGTTTTTTGGTTTTGGCCTTATCTTTTTAGGGTCTTCTGACATCTGGGGCAAGAAAAGACTGAGGATATGACGTCGGTCATGCGCATTTGTACCCTGACGTCCTGATGTCAGACAAATGCGCCTTGACCGACGTCAGCCTTATACTTTGGTATTCGGGCCGACTGGGACAGCGGACTACCCCAAGTGTTAGGACTGCAGCAATGTGGATCTTCGAACATCTACGTTTATGGTAGGTACAAAACTGTACTTTTCCACTAATAGTCTATTGGATGACCTTATATTGCTAGTCCCCAAAACACAGCATCTCTTGTTTATTGTTAAAGAGGGTCACTGTTGCATTAAATGTCTTGGTCTGAAACCTCACATTGGACCTCTTCCAGTTACATCATGAAACCCAAGGGCTCAAAGATGTCCATCAATTCTCAAAGCAAATCAACAGTTCAAGAGCAATTCTTAGACATCCACATAACCCTAAAATATCTGGAAGTAGCAGGTGGCAGGCTACCAGAGTTGTAATGCTAGGGAATATCTTCAGACATCAGCACTTGACTTCCTCAGCCTGAATTTGTGGGTGTCCCAGTAACACTCATTAATCCATAACCTCACTCTGTCAACATAACCATAATACTTCACACATGTCTAGAACTAAACCTAACAGTCCATATAGACCATTTCTCCTTAAGCATGTAAAACTAAAAGCCGTAATACTAAGTACTACTGCAAAACAAAAACTAAAAACTAAATGGTTATGCTCATTACAACTCCTGCTTACAAAAGTTAAATTTGGTGTTGGTATACATCCCAGTCCAGGACCCATTAACCCAGGCCCATCACAATACTTATCTCACCTAGACCTCATCATCGTCATCATCATCATCAACCCCCTCTTCCCATTTTCTACATGGAGTTGGGGTGTTGTGTTAACCTGACACCTCCAAATTCCCATCCCCTACTGCTTGACAGGGTCAAACTTGCCCTTTATACACATGAACCTCAGAAATGTTTTGAAATAAGATACACACATTTCTTACCTTTCACACACAGTACCCCCTGATATAGACATTATAACTGAAACTTGACTCAAACCAGAAATAAAACACATAAATTCTACCATTTGGATCTGACATACAGATGATGGACAGAAAAACTAAACATGGAGGAGGAATAGCAGTCTTGCATACAAGCAGTATTGAAGCCAATCTCCATATCAACAAAACAGACACCTTCGATAATGCAGAAATAATTATTGCTCAAATTAAACCTAATCACTAAAAGTCAACAATCTTTGTAGAAGTCTATATTCCTGCAGACCGTAATACACCAGCAGAAGTATGCCACTGAATATTCCATACTGTAAAACAAGAAACCATCATACTGGGAAAACCTTAATATTGATCGCCAAAGCTGCAACTGTGATACCCCCACTAACTCCCTAAACCTGTATGGCTTCACTCAGTTAATCCAAGACACTGCAAGGGATGATAGGAAAACAAACAGGCACTTAGTCACTGGATTCTAACTAATAAAACCTAAATCATAAACCTAATAAGCTGTCTCACAGATAAAATTAGGGATCACCACATAACATACTAAAACAAAATTTCACTATAAATAGGACAATAACATACAGCCAAACATGAACCCTAACAAAGTTTAACAAACACTCCTTTGCTTCCCTCCTTCTTTGTAACTGGAATTTACTCAAAACTCCCTTGAAAATGCTGTCTCTCACTTTAACAAGACTTTCCTTAATATATTAAGTGAAATGGCACCAGTCAGGATAAAGAGAGTTAAATCAGCCCATACATCCTGTCTATCAAATGAAATAAGGCAGCTACTAAAAGTTAAGAGTAAAGAATAGAAACAGCAGTACATAAGTAAAACTCAAGAATATTTTTGAACTTTTAGATAGCTTAGAAACATCTCAAGAAAGCAAATAAACCAGATTAAACAACCCTACTATACTGATCGCCGCAGAAACACCAAAATATCCCTACGTTATTTTAGTCCTGTAAAAAAAAAAAAAAAACACTTGGCTCAAACCCTAACCCAACCCCAAATCCTTTAACCACAAGCAACAAAGACAGCACAACCATGGCATTCAACTCCTGTTTTACTAGCTCTATTATGTCACTTCTCAAGCAAAATGCACTATCCCAGCAACACCTCACCCCTCAAAGTGTTAATATTAATGGCGTTACATTCAAAGCAATCCAAACCTCAACAATGAAAAAAATATATATTATACCAGCTAAAACCAGCTACCCTAGCGGCTGACAATCTGACTGCTGAGTATATAAAACTTGCAGTAGAGGCTCTGGCCTTAACTATTGGCATGTTTATAAACCACTCAGTAACAGAAAACCATGCCTGTGCCATATGGAAAATGTCATACATCATTCCTTTATGCAAAGGTGGCACTTTGACTGAATTCTTAGACTACAGACCAGTAGCTATCCTGTCACTACTTTCAAAAATACTAGAAAGTGTATCCACAACCAACTCATCAGTCACCTTACCACCAGTAACCTACTATCCAAAATACACTTTTAACCTCATTAGAAATGAAGGAACCTTAGTTTCTTCTCTTTTTAAAGATCTCAAAAGCCTTCATTACCATCTCCCATTAGAGACTCCTCTCTGAACTAGCCACCATTTACCTTAGTCAGTCCCTGAATGGGTTCTACAGCTACCCCATCCACTAGACAACAAGTTGTTAAATGGTATCAGATATTGTCCCCACACTCCAAAATTTAGAAAAACATTATTTGGCACAAAAAAGCAACTTTATTAGAAACCAGAAACAATGTGCAAAAAACAAAAATGAACTCACATATGCCTTCAAGGTATCTTCACGTAAGTTTACATCAGTCATGCTGTTGCTTGAATATCAGTATGCTAACACAGTATCAAAACCTGGAAGGTAGAAGTAAAAGCTTGTTATTATAAAAACAACCCCAGAAGTATTGTTTATTCACTCCCTGGAGGTGACTCCACATCAGAAATGCCTTGTTAATCTGTGCTTGAGGCTACAATTTGCAGCTTAGCCATGTGATATAATGGGGCACACCTGTGTGTCACCAGAAATATTTCAAATGTTTTAATTCCCTTCAAGGACTTTTTAAGATGGATATATTTGGTGGGAATGCTGTTGTTTATTATGTTGCCTTTTACTGGCTCACAGAACATCCCAGAACAAAAATCTCATGGTCTCACTGCAATTTAGGATTATCAAAATTTGTTTTGTTGCATTCGTTACACTTTGTATTTGGGATTCAAGACTTTAAAAAGAAAGAAAAAATGTGAAATTGTATGCATTTTTTTCACCTTTTCCTTTTTCTTGGAGTGTCTGTGACCTCAGAATTAGCAGATTTAAAGATTGGGATGCTTTTCCCCTGCAAAAACAATTGTTTTAAAGTGTTTGGCATTTTTTTTTCATTGATTGCTTGGGATGTGCTCGTGTTCTGCAATTAGTAATACCAAATACATAAATAATTATTTCTCCAGAAGTATCTTAAGTAAGCAATCAGACAGTCATAAGCTTAAAGGACAAGATCAACCAGGAGAGGCTGGAAGCAATGCTTCTTTATTTAGTGTCCTATAGACTTTGTAGGGGCAAAGGGTGGCTGCAGTGGTGCAGCAGTTAGCATTGCCACCTCACAGCAAGAGGTTCTGCGGTTCGATCCTCAGCTGGGGTGCCTTCTGTGTGGAGTCTGCATGCCCTCCCTGTGGTCGCTTGGGTTTCCTCTGGGTGCTCTGGTTTCCTCCCACATCCCAAAGACATGCTGTAGGTGGATTGGATGCTCTAAATTGGCCCTAGGCGTGAGTGTGTGTACCTTCCGTGGAAGATTGGACGCCAGCCTGGCAACTCGACACCGTAAAACTCCACTGCCAATCATGTGTGGACAGGTGATTCACTGTGGTGACCCCTAACCAGGAAAAGCCGAAAGAAGAAGAAGATTTTGTAGGGGCAATCTGTACCTAACCTTTCAGGACATTAGAGATGTACTAGTCTAAGATCTCTTATATCGCCACAAATCAAACACTCCCACTAACATTAGAACTAGGGATCTAAACTTGCTTCAGCAAATAAACAAAATGTGGTAGGTAGACAAATTTGTCACACAACACTTACCTCTCATCTGGAAGAAACTTCCACTCCAAATTTAGCAGTGAAACACACTTCAGAAAAGAGTTAAGACAACTGGATGGGTATCTGCAATACATCCCTAGTATAACTGATCTGTTGCTCCTTGAAAGAAGGAGATTGGGTCTAAAAGTAGGTACTGGCAAGATGTAAACAGCTACAGGGCCCAGTTGCCTTGTATAGTCTATCATTCTATTATGTGATTACACTGGCTCCTATCCACTCACTCAACTTGTGGTAACACAAAGTTTTATTAAGCAAATGTAATAATGTTTTTGAATAAAGATATTATGCTGCTTTCTGTCTTGTGTGTACCTCTTGAAGATGAAGGATTTGTTAAATAGACCAAACATAAAAAAAAAAAAAATCAAACTCTGTTGGATCTATTCAGCCTACATAAATTCCAGCCACAGAACCACAAACAGTAATATCATACATTATACTGATACCCACCAGGCAAAGCACAACAAGAAAACTGGAATATTTATTTATTTATTGTATTTATGTTTCACTTAGCAGGATGCCCATTTGTTATTCATTGTCAGTGGAAGTCTTGTAGAAAAGCACCACAGTGAAGGTATAAAACAGCCATAACTAGAGTCGAGTGAAGGGGTGACTGCCCCTGGTTTGAGCTGTTAGGGTGCATGATTGACAGTTGCTGACAGGGTTTGAGTGCATTACCAGCCTTGATTTGTGAAGCCAAGATGATATCATGGCTTAATAACGACATCCTGATACTACATTTGTGGATGTGGATGAAACTCATGTGTAGTAGTAACTCTTCTGTTTTATTTATTTATTTATGCAGCACAGTATGATAGGCTGTCTGGTATTTCTTTTTTTTTTTTTTGTATTAGAAAGACTTAAAATTCCAAAATACACTCGAAGATTAAACTGGATAATTTGTAGGAATTGTTATAACCTGAGAAAAACATTTTGAATGGTGTGATGCTACTCGGATGGAAAATTTGTTGTGAGGGCACACAGGTAATAAAGCACTGTGCCCTACTGTAAGCAGTAAGTAAAATCAGAGAGATGAGGATGACTGAAGTGAAGGAGAAAGGTTCTGATACTTATGTGATAAGAAGCTATACACAGTATGTACATATTTAGAATGAAAGAATATATGTTTGGTTTGAATCAGTGTCAGCATAAATTTATGGAAAATAAGACACTGACTGAACGTGCCAGCTTACATCATTTGTATCAGGCTGGCTGACAGGCTACTGCTAGCTGTAATTTATTACATTTTCCAAGGAGACAATACAAGAGGTGAGGTACATAAAAACACTGGTAACCAGTAAAACAAAAGGGATGAGGTTTATGCAGTAGGTGCATCAGAAAGTATACTTAAGTTAGGTGATTTTGCATAGCTACCTAGGAGGAACAGTAATGCATTATGTCAACTAATCACTGTGGAGTTAGCACTATGTGAAATCAGATGCTAAAAAAAAAATTAATATAGTAATATATGGTAGGGTTGGGGATTGGTATAATGGTTAAGGTAATTGCCTTACAGGCACAAAGTACAGGGTCTGAGTCTCACCTTAGGAAGGGAAATTGGCTAATTGGTTAGGCTTAAAATGGAAGCATGGAGGTGTTTAGTAGAGATGGCAGTGGAGTTTTTAACCAGATTGTTTAATGAAACCTTGGAAAGTGAGAGGATGCCTGAGGAGTGGAGAAGAAGTGTTTTAATACAGCTTTTTAAGACTAAGGGTGATGTGCAGAGCTGTAGTAACTACAGTGGATGAGTTTAAATACATGGGATCAACAATTCAGAGTAATGGTGAGTGTGGAAGAGAGGTGAAGAAGAGAGTACAGGCAGGTTGGAGTGGGTGGAGAAGAGTGTCAGGATTGATTTGTGTCCGACAAGTGCCAGTAAGCGTGAAAGGGAAGGTATACAAGAGGGTAGTGAGACCAGCTATGTTATATGGGTTGGGGAAAGTGGCACTGACAAAAAGGCAGGAGTCAGAGCTGGAGGTGGCAGAGTTAAAGATGTTAAGATTTGCATTGGGTGTGATGAGGATGGACAGGATTAGGAATCAGTATATTAGAGGGTCAGCTGAGATTGGACGGTTTGGAGAAAAAGTCAAAGAGGCGAGATTGCATTGGTTTGGACTTGTGCTGAGGAGGGGTGCTGAGTCTGTTGGGAAAAGGATGCTAAGGATGGAGCTGCCAGGTAAGAGGAAAAGAAGAAGGCCTAAAATAATGTTTATGGATGTGGTGAGAGAGGACATGCAGGTGCTTGGTGTGACAGAGCAAGATGCAGAGGACAGGAAGAAATGGAAACAGATTATCCACTGTGGTGACCCCTAATGGGAACAGCTGAAAGAAAAAGAAGGTGGCTAGGCTTAAAATGGTCCAAAGGGAGAGCACGCATAGTAATTAGCTATGAAGTCATGAACCCAGTACCATAGTTGATTGAAAAGAATAGGACCATATAAACAGCAAGCTCCAAGTTTTAATGTTTCTGTCTCTTTTACACTCATTGCAGTGAGTTATGTTAGTTCTTGCCTTTATGTTGTCCAGAGTCCCCTGAAAATTAATTTAGAAATATTGTGATCACAGGCAAAATTGAGTAGTAGCACTAACAATACTTTGACCAACAAAGGGCTTTCAAGTGATATAGGATGCAGAATGCTACAGAGATTGCTCTGTCATAGTATGTCAGATATACTTCAGTTAACTGATGCAGTTCAGAAGCTGGATGTTTTGTTGAGCATATTTCAGCTTACCTTTCAGGATCAGTACCACTAGAACAGGATGCATTCTTCAAGGTGGCAGAGCATACAATAGCACAGAAGGCAGCTACTCATGTCTTGGTCTTGAAGCTAGCTGAAACCAGGTACCAAATTCCTTTTAGGTTTTACATGACCAAATAGATGATCAGAAGAATAAAATTTGTCACAACAATTTAAGGACTTCAGAATTTCAAGAGAAAACTGAACAGAGATATATGCTGTGTTTTCTGTAGGCATGGATTCTTAGTTATGCTGGGACTGGATCCATCTATGAAATTAATATTGGAAAGTGCTGATAGATCCGTGGTGCCCCTCCCATCACCAGTGGTTAGTTTGAGACCTGTTATAGTTCATTATGTTTTTCCCATTGTTTCAGTAAAGTGAAAACATTCTCTAAACTGCCTAAAAAAATATATATATATATATATATATATATATATATATATATATATATATATATATATACATATAGCACGTGGGTTGTAGAGCTGGTTTTGAAAATAATTAAATGATACTTGTGGTAGACAGGCAGAAACCTTGGCAGTCTGTTAAAGTTTTGCAAGAGAGGAAAATAAAAAACACCACTGTATATCCAGAGTAGCTGAGGTTCACTTTCCCAGAGAGAGTTCAAGTGTTTATGCAGCGGAAACTAGCAACAATCCCCCAGAATTAATAAACTCCATGTACGAATAGTGCAAACCCTACATGGAGTGTACTGTAGCTGTGTCTGCAGCTTCCCCTTGGCAGTGTGCCTTTTATATTAATGAAGGCATGCTACTGAGGGAAAGCTGTGTACATGGTTGCTGAATCATGGTAGGGGGTGTATTACAGTGCTCAGAGATGTGTATCACACACCCTCTGAACTGTCAAAGTGCCATACAATGCTAAAATATTAAATTAAAGTGTTGCCTTGCCCAGTTGTAACATTTATATGTGGGGGGGTTGTTATAGTGTCTGTAACACACCCCTGCACTGTCAAAGTGCCGTACAGCACTAAAATATTAATTTAATGTGTGTCCTTGGCCAGTTGTAAAATGTATATATAGAGGGTGTGGTACAGTGTCTGTAACACACCCCCTGTACTGTCAAAGTGTTGTATGGCAGTTAAATTAAATGTAAAAATGTATTGTCCCTTTTATTTTTTTATTTATTTTTTGAGTGTTTACGCAGTGCAGTGCTGAGCAATAAACACATACCAGACTTCTAAAAATAGAAACCGGATACTTTCAGTTTTAATAGAAAAGGTCAAGTTTAAGCCTAGTTGAGTGGGTTTGCACAGTGCAGTATGGTGTTCAGCAGTGCTTAAACATAACTGAGAGGTATATAGAACAGTATAGCTCTGATCATCGTATCCTTTGTAGCTGAATGGTTAGATTGACGGCCTTATGTGCGGTAGGTGCATGGCTCGAATACCGGCCACTCAGCTTTTTACATGCGAAAGGGAAATGTAATTTTTTTTTTTTATGTATAGATTGAAATTTATTAACCAGGTTAGTCAAGCTTGACCAGAAGCCCATTTTAGGTGGAGACCTGAGTATAAAAGCCCCAGTTACACACAAGTGTCCAATACATTAAAGTTACACTACCAGATAATGTAGTGTAATGCATATGTTTAGGGGATATAAAGTAAAATAGATACACAAAATAATAAATTATCATTAATGAACAAATACTTTCAATAATTGTTTTTTTTTTTATTTTTTTAAAAACTCTGGTTTTCCCTTAGCTAAGCACTTCTAAGCAAAACCAAGCAATGCTTAAACAGGACCTGTTTTAGCAATACCTAGCAACAGGCATCTCTGCTTAGCTAGTTTGGGCACTGCTTAGCAATTCCAGTTTAAGCAGTCCTCAGCTCAACAAAGTGGGTTTGCGCACTGCTAAGCATTGCTAAGCACTGCCCGTTTAAGCACTGCTCAACTTAGCTAAGTGGGTTTGCGCGGTGCTAAGTGGAGCTTAGCATTTTTAAAAATGGTCCAATCATGGCAAAAGGTGGAAAAACAGCCTTATTTAAGCTGAACAGGTGGGAATACACCCATTACCTGTTGGAGTTTAGTCACTGCAGGAGCTATGGCTGGAGTTGGACAGGGAATGCACTTCTAGGTGCAATGCTGGGGCATGTTGGAGTCCAAGGTCATGGTTGGGCTCCTCATCAAAGATCAAGATTGCTGCAGGGCCAGTACTAGAACTCTGAATACAAGTCAGAGGCCTGTGACTGTCTGGTATGTGGCCTAAGTACTGCAACTGGAATCTCCCACACTGGTGAGCAGGTGTGTCATTATTATGATGACCTAAAGCAAAAGAAGGGGGACTGTTGGCCCAGTGGATCCAAGCTACTCAGGACCAGAATGCCCCAGAAATTTGTAAGTACAGGAACCAGTGATTTATCAAATTGTAGTATGACTATCTGATAGACAGGTATGCATAATGGTATGTTTCCCCCCACAGCTACAGAGGAGAGGGCTCAAACCTGGATGCCCACACAGGGCACCTGGCCAGGATGTGCTGAGAGTGTGGTGAGTACAGATATATCTTGCAATATATAGTAATCTAATTAAGAACGAGTACAGTATTAACTGCCAGTAGGTATTGTTTGTTGTGAGTGTACTGCAGTGAATGTGTACATCGACGTGGACTGATATAAGAGAGTGTTGCTAGGTACAATTCAATATAGATGACAGCAGGAAACATGCTACTTTTATGTAAAGATAGGTAATACAGCATTAATACTGTTTGGGAATAACATGTGTATACCGTATTAATAATGCGTATTATGGTAGTAAAGTACTCTGGCATTGAAAATGTGAAGGAAATAAATTAACTGCATTCCTAATCTACAGAAAATACAGTACAACTGCAGTCAGAATTGTGAAGAAATAAAGGTAGTACTGCATAGATTGTGTGATAACTGATGTGTTCCAATGCTTGCATTATTTAAACTGTAAAACAATAAAGATTGTTAGCTGTATACCGATCAGTGTGTCATGTCACCCTCAATAAATCTGTGTTCTGGCAATTGTTGTGTGTATTCTGGACTGTTGTTCAAGAACTTACAACTGAGAAAAAATGAACAAAATAAAAAATGGCACTGGATGAAGGAGCACTCAAAAAACAGTAGTTTATTCCTGGTAAAGTAAGCACTTTCATACAGGATGATACATGTACTTCTTCAGACAAAAGTAGAATCAATACAAAAGACAATTATTTAAATACATCCTCCCAAGATGCATCCCTAATGAAGTAATGTCACATGATAAATTAGATAATTAATGTCCATAAATACAATTAATCCAAAATGTAAAGGATTATATCAGTAGGAGTAAAAATAAAACTGTGTGCATCCATATATATATTATAAAATATGAAATATATTATAATGTAATATAAAATAAATGCATGAGTATATGACATTTGAAATATATGGTAAGAAATATAAATATAAATATGTTCTGTTAAAATCCCAATAAATATGTAAAAATATATCTATGAAAATATTACTGCTGAATGGATGAGAAAATAGTACCATGTTCTGAATACTTATATTGTATTATAACAAAAAACGATATAAACTTCAATAAAAAATTACATTAAAAAATTCTCCATGATAATATAATACCCACTTATCTGATAAGACTTTTAAGTTTCAATATGCATGCTATAGAGCACATTTCATTAATACCAGGGTATCTAAATGCATCACATCTAAGTTGCCACAGTAGCTCATATCTCTCCAGCCATAAAGAGATGGGGCCACCCCTAATACTGTTAGTTACCTGGTCTATCATCCTAAAATCAAAACTATGGTCTGAAAAATTAATTATATGCTTAGCCAGGGCATTTTTAACTTTTTTGTTCTTAATTGCGTATATGTGTTCATATACCTTGTGCCTAAGCCTCCATGCATGCATTTATTTTATTTTATTTTATATTATATTTCATATTTTATAATATATAGGTTCATAGGCAGGTACTAGGCTATCTGCCCAAGGGCATCTATAAGCCTAGCCAAAATGTGTTGGCTTTTGCCGCCCCCTTAGATTAGTTCCCTGTGCCTCTGTCCAGCAGAGCCATTAGTTCCCTGTGCATCTGTCCAGCAGAGCCACTGCAGTGATCCCTGGGGTAAATTTTCTGTTTCCCATCCACTCGTCAAGGTTTCTCTTGAAGAGTGTTAGTGAGGGGCTCTGTCTAATGTAGATTAGAATCCTGTTCCAAAGCATGGGGAGTCTGTGGGACAGGAATCTATCCCTCCAGCATGTCCTATTTATCATTGTGGTGAGGTTTAGATCCCTAGAGCATGTGGGTCTCGGGAATTTGTTTTTTTTTAGGTGGAGCATGTCTATCAATTCTGGGTTGGTCATGGCCTTGTATGTCAGGCAGAGATCACCTCTGAGTAAGCGGTATGCAACCGAGTACAGCTGGAGTTTCTTCAGTTAGGCTGCATAGGGCATCTGTTTGAGGCCAGTAATCCTCTTGGTGAGGTACTTCTGTGGTCTTACCAGCCTTTGCTGGTGTCTTGTAAGGTGCATCCCAAATGGGGCATTGTACTCTATGATGGGTCTGATGAGTGATGAGTAGAGGGGCACAATAACCTCTTTTGTTCTAGATGCGAACCCTTTTGTGATTAGATGGACTACATAGAAGGATTTTCTAACCACCTTAGCAATATGATTATCAAAGGAGAGATTGATATCTACTTGGTTCCCCAGATCCCTTATTACATTTTCTGTATGTGGTAGTTCACGGGTACTTTGTTTTTTCCAAAGGGGGTGACTATGCACTTTTTGGCATTTAGCTTGAGGCCATGATTTTGACATCAGGTATCTGTCTCAGTGAGACCCTTCTGAAGGATGTCTGTATCAGCCGGAGAGTCAATTATGGCCCCCAGTTTGTAGTCATCTGCGAACTTGGTCAGCCATAGTCCTCCTGTGCTTGCCTATACCTCTGAGAAGTATATACCGAACAGTAGGGGTCCCAGGACTGAGCCCTGTGGGATGCTACTTGTAACCGGTTTAGAGTCGGGCCTAGAGCCTACAACTCTCACCGTGTGGGTTCTGTCCATGAGCCAATTGGCAACCCATCTCATGACATAGGGGGTTTATGGTTAGGCTGGTGAGCTGGTCTATAATACCAGAATGGGGAATGGTGTCAAAAGCCTTTGTGAGTTCTAGGTAGGCTGTGTTGACGTCCTTTCCCTCATATAAAGCCTTGGTAACTGTCTCAAAGAAGTCCACCAGGTTTAGGAGGCATGATCTGCCATTAACAAAGCCAAACTGGGTAGGGTCTAATGTTTGGAGTTTCCCAATGTCTCTGTTAATGAGTTCCATGATGATGGGTTCCATAGACATGCAGACCAGGCTAGTCAGACTTATAGGGTGATAGTTCCTGGGGTCCATTGTGGCTCCACCTTTGTGGAGTGGGATAACTGTTGCTGTGCCCCACTCTATAGGTACATAGCCTGTAGAGAGGCTGAGTTTGAACAGTGTGTTTAGGTGAGGGGTTAGTTCATTTTGGAGCTCATGTAAGACACAGCCTGGGACACCATCAGGTCCCATTGAAGCTGTGTTTTTGGCTTTGGCTATGGCTGTTTTAACCTGTGTGTCACTGGTTGCTGGGATCTACATTCTTCTGGAATGGTTATGGATCCTTTAGGGAGTAAGAGGGGGGTGGAGTTTGCAATAAATCTGTCTGTCAGAATGTTGGCAAGATCAGTTGGTTCAGTGAATTTGTGCCATTCTGCACTAACTCAGAACAGATCTGAGAGTTTCCACTTAGGCTCTTGACATAGCAGAAGAATGCTCTGTGGTTATCTTTGGAGTCCTTGGATGATTTTATGAGGGATCGTAGTTTCTTACTGATACTAATCAGGGATGTCTTTCCTTCTTTGGATTTTACTCTTTTTTGTACTAGTTTCTTCCTTCTATTGTATAGCTTGTTTATGGCAGGGGTCCACCAGACTGGTTTCCTTTTCTTGGAGGAGTGAGTCTTGGTTTTGCTTGGGATAGCATGCTCCATGCATTCATGCAGGTGCTCATAGAGTGCCTTTGTAAGGGATTCAAGCAGCTTGGACAGCATTGTCCTTTAGCGTTGGGGCTGTGAACCTTTCCTCCATGGTCTTAAGTAATGTGAAGTTTGCTTTCGAAAAGTTTTTCACGGTGGTTTCCTTGATTAAGGGGTAGGGGTGGAATGTGGATATCCAGAGTGATTAGTCTATGGTCTGATCTAACCAGCGAGGGTTTGACCTCCAGTGTGGAACACCGGTCACCCATGTTGGTGATGACCAGGTCCAGTATGTTGTCACTTCTGGTGGAGGTGTTGATCAATTGATCCAGGGCATTCGAGTTTATAAATTCTAGGAAGCACTGGGCAAGGGAATTAGCACTTGAGTAGTTCTCACAGTTAATGTTTGTGTAATTGAAATCACCCAATATTAGGGTGTTTGGTAGGACCTTCATATTTTCCAGTGTCTACAGAAATGCAGAATGGGGATCCTGGGTCATGGTGGGTGATCTGTATCAAGCTACACTTTGAATTACAGTTTTGCCCATTGTTAGTTGCACATGGATAATCTCTGAGGCATCGTGCTGCACCACTAACCTGGAGGTGTGGGTATCCTTGATGAATATGAATACACCCCCACCTTTTGTGTTTCAGTCCGGGTTTTGTGGCTGAAAAGTATGGTATGAGTTATAGCCTGGTAGTGCTGGGGTGCTCTCTGGAGCCTTAAACCAGGTTTCTATTACTGCACAGATATCGATGCTCTCCATACTGAAGAGTGCCTCGAGTGCATGCATTTTTGAGGTTTAGACTTCTGGCGTTGAGTAGCATTACACTCAGTTTTTGGTTAATTGTGCAATTTATGGTGGTGGGTTTTTCTTTTGAACCTTGTCTAAAAAAGGCACTATGGGGGGGGGTGGCAAAAGCCTTGGCCAGTATTCTAAAGCCTAAGGGTGACAGGTGCAAGCTATCTCTTGTGAAGCAACGTGGTTTGTGGAGCATGTCATTCCAGACGGACAGATACTGGATCCCCTTTGAATGACACCAGAAACTTAGCCAATTGTTGAAATTGATCATTTTGTCTTTATATTGTGGCATCATTCTTGGTGAGGGCAGGATGCTACTCAGGGTCAGGGTCATACCGCCCTGGGCTATGTGATCAGAGAGCTCTTCCATGTCTCTTTTCATGTAGTCCAGGGAGGTACATCTCAGGTCATTCACACCAACACGAACAATGTCAGAGTCATATTTGTACTTGTTCTGGAGAAACCTGAGTGCTTATGTTATGTGGTGGATCTTGGCACCCAACAGGCAGCTAACTGTAACCTTCTCCTTGTCCAGCCTAGTTAGTGGGACATATGTGTGCCTGACTATAGAGTCACCTATTACTAGCGTGTTGGGTATGTTATATTGCCTTAAGGGCTGTGATTGTGTGGCACACTGATTATGTGAAGTGTGCCATGGTTTATGATGGGGCATGGAGGTTGCTTGGATGTCTGCTTTGGAGGTCTCTGTTGCTTTTGCAGATTTTTGTTTAGAGCCTCTGAGTATGTTTTCGCGTATTTATGTGTCTTATTTGACGGTGTTGGTTTAATAGGTTTATGTGTGACTGGTGGTGTGCTGCAAGTATTTCCCTTCTCCTCTTACACACAGTTTTATTTTTATTCCTACTGTTTTTTTAGTGCTCCTTGGTGCTGTTGTACAAGAAATCAAATATTACAGGTTGTGTGAAGTAAACATGGGTATAACACCATGAAGTGAACGAAGGCTGGCCAATAAATAACTGTCATGCTAAAGCATAGATGTGGGGCTGTTCTACAAGATGTAATGCAATATGATATTTGTTTTGCACTAAGATCTGATCCTAGAGAGGTACTGTCTAAGGTATTATAGTGTGTTTCTCCCAGGGTTGTCTTGTGTTAACTTTTGCATTTCAGCTATATGCATCCCTGAAAGTAGGTATGCTGATGCAGGCAAGTATGAAAGTGTAATAGCTGTAGACTGCAAATAAACAATCTACAAATGTATATGGGTCTGGTAGGGAACCCAACACCCTGATATGGTATGTACAGATCACACATATTCCCATCCATGAGGGGTTAATTGAGTAACCTGCATTCCAGGTATTAATACACAGTTCACCTACTATCTCCATCATGCATGAATCTCATGCATGTATGTTCAACTGTCACTGCAGTCTTGTGTCACACTGTACCTATATTACCAGGACACAAGTCACCAGGTGAGCTTTAGGCACATATCATGCAATTAGCATACATCAGTGGCCCAGTAGCTCAGTGTGATAAGCAATATATATTTTGTTCACTTTATAACACACAGACTGGAGTTTGAATCCAGGGACAGGTGCTAAGATATATTTATAGTAACAGACAAGTAGCACTAATTATTTATAGAAGCAGTCATGTGGTGTTAACAGATTCTCTCCCCACAGGACTTATAGGTAAAAAATGTCTGTAGTAGCAGTATGAAGGGTATACTAATGTCTGTGTCCAGATGTAGTAGTGTGTAAACAGCATTTCTCAGCAAAGTGATAACAGTCCATTAAATAAAATGACATGAAGTACAGTAAGACAAATTAAATGGTCTATTGTTGGTACATCTGTATAGGTATAAAATCTGTGAATGTCTATGATAGTCTAACTCCATGCCTGCCAATGACAGCAGGATAAGTG
>NC_056732.1:1673972914-1674079443 GCF_019279795.1 Protopterus annectens | reverse complement strand
AAAAGCACTACACCCTCACAAACTCCCCTTGAGTACCTTGAGAAAAGTTTTTGCAACTTCATTCCTCTCCAGCTGGTGAATCTGGGAATCTTGAGACAATGTTATAACTGCCTCATGTACACAGACAACCCTCTCCTCCTCCCAACAAATTCCAACATATGTGAGAGATGCAACCATATAGCCAAACTGGAGGCTAAGCTCTCTCAACTCAGTACTGGCGTAACCAGTCAGGAGGAGAAGGAAACCACACTCACTACAATTCCAGTCTCACATAGACCTACCATGACAACAAACCAAACACATAAACACACAAAACATACTCGAGGCTCTAAATAAAAATCTGCCTAAGCAGCAGAGACCTCCAAAGCAGACACCCAAGCAACCGCTACCCCAAAACAAAACGCGTGCAACACATAGCTCGCAAAGCCAGTGTGCCGAACAGTCACAGCCCTTATGGCTAAACAACACACCTGATACACTTGTAATAGGTGACTCTATCGTCAGGCACACTGACGTCCTGCTCACCAGGCTGAACAAGGAGAAGGTCACGGTGAGCTGCCGGTCGGGCGCTAGGATCCGCCACATAGCACAAGCACTCAGGTCACTCCAAGGCAAGTACAAATATGACTCAGTCATTGTCCATGCTGGTGTGAATGACGGAGACGTACCTCCCTGGACTACATGAAAAGAGACATAGAGGAGCTCTCTGAGCATGTAGCCCAGGCCGGTATGACCCTGACCTTGAGTAGCATCTTACCCTCACCAAGAATGATGCCACAATATGAAGACAAGATGATCAATTTCAACAATTGGCTTAAGTATTGGTGTCATTCAAAGGGGATCCAATGCCTGTCAGCCTGGGATGACATGCTCGACAAGCCACGATGCTTCGCTAGGGATGGCTTGCACCTGTCACCCTGGGCTTTCGGATATTGGCAAAGGCTCTTGCTACCCCCATAGTGCCTTTTTTAGGCAAGGCTCAAAAGACAAACCCACCTCCATAGGTATCAAAGGGATAAGAAACTAAGAGTAATGCTACTCAACGCCAGAAGTCTAAACCTCAAGATGCACTCGAAACTCTCCTTAGCATGGAGAACATCGATATCTGTGCAGTAACATAAACCTGGTTCAAGGCTCCGAGAGCACCCCAGCACTACCAGGTTATACCTCATACCATGCTTTTCAGCCCCAAAACTTGGACCGAACCACAAAAGGAGGGGAGTATCAATATTCATCAAAGATACCCACACCTCCAGGTTGGTGGCACAGCACAAGCATCAGAGACTATCCATGTGCAACTAACAGTGGGTAAAACTGCCTTCCAGTTTATAGCCTGCTACAGACCACCCTCCCAAACACAGGAACCCCACTCGGCCTTCCTGAGAATACTGGAAAATATGAAGGTCTCTCCAAACACCATTATATTGGGCGACTTCAACTACCCAAACATAGACTGGGAGCATTACTCTAGCTCCAACACCCTAGCCCAAAAGTTCCTAGAATTTATAAACTCAAATACTATGGAACAACTTGTTACCACTCCCACAAGAGGGGAAAACATACTGGACCTGATCATCACCAACATGGGGACACTATGCTCCAGACCAGAAGTGTATCCCTCACTGGTAAGATCAGACCATAAACTAATCTCACTGGATATTCACATCCCGACCCCACCCCCTGCCCAGAAAACGACAGTGAAAAACTTCTCTAAAGAAAATTTCACACACCTCAAAACCGAGGCGGAATCCTTCAAAGCCCCCGGGCCTGTGGAAAATACGGCCCAGACCGCAGAATCCTTTATAAACGCATTCTATGAACACCTTCAGGAATGCATGGATCATGCAATCCCAAATAAAACCAAGACCCAATCCTCCAAAGGCAGACGTCCTGTCTGGTGGACCCCAGCCATAAACAAATTATACAATAGAAGGAGGAAGCTACTACATGATAGATCAAAATCCCAAAAAGGGAAGGCATCTCTGATCAGTATTAGCAAAAAACTACGGGCACTCATAGAATCGTCTAAGGCCAGCTTTGAGAGAAAAATTGCACAGGACACTAAGGATAATCACAAGGCTTTCTTTAGTTATGTTAGGAACCTGGGTGGGAATTCCCAGATATGCTCAGAATTAGTCCAAAATGACAAAAAATACACCGAGCCCACAGACATTGCCAACATCCTAGCTGACAGGTTCAGTGCAAACTTCTCCCTCCCCTCCCCACCAAAAGGGCAAATATCTATCCCAACAGAGTGCTGCCCCCCTGACATCTCAGATGCTCAGGTAAGAGCCGCCCTCTCCAAAGCAAAAAACACAGCATCAATGGGACCAGATGGTGTCCCGGGCTGCGTCCTACATGAACTCCAAGAAGAGCTAAACCCAAACATAAAACTACTGTTCAATCTTAGCCTTACTACAGGATATGTACCCAAAAAGTGGCGTACAGCAACAGTGGTCCCTCAATGGATCCTGGAAACTATCGCCCCATAAGCCTGACTAGCTTGGTCTGCAAAGCTATGGAAAGAATCATCATGGACCTCATAAATAAAGATATTGGGGACCTACAGACACTGGATCCTACCCAGTTTGGCTTTGTTAAGGCAGATCCTGCCTCTTAAACCTGGTCGATTTCTTTGAAACAGTCACCAAGGCCATTGACGAGGGGAAGGTGGTCCACACAGCCTACCTGGACCTCACAAAAGCCTTCGATACAATACCCCACTCGGGCATTATAGATAAGCTCACCAGCTTAAATATAAACCCCTATGTCACTAGATGGGTTGCAAACTGGCTCAAGGACAGAACCCACATGGTTAGAATTGCTGGAGCCATGTCAGACTCCAAACCAGTTACAAGTGACGTCCCACAAGGCTCAGTCCTGGGACCTTTCTTGTTCGGTATATATTTCTCGGTGGTACAGGCCAACACGGAAGGACTGTGGCTGACCAAGTTCGCAGATGACTGCAAACTGGGCGCCATAATCAACTCTCCAGCCAACACAAGCATCCTCCAAAAGGGCCTCATAGAAACAGACAACTGATGCCAGAGCCATGGCCTCAAGCTAAACTCCAAAAGTGTATAGTCATCCCCTTTGGCAAAACAAAGTGCCCACAAATTACCACATAGGTGGTAATCCATTAAGTACAGAAGAAGTCATTAGGGACCTGGGGACCCAAGCTGATAGCAATCTCTCATTTGACAACCATGTGGCCAAAGTGGTTAGAAAAACATTTTATATAGCCCACCTAATCATGAAGGGATTCACATCTAGATCAGGGGAGGTCATCGTGCCTATTTACTCATCCCTCATCAGGCCCATAATTGAGTACAATGCCCCTTTTGGGATGTACCTTACCAGACACCTGCAGCAACTGGAAAGACCTCAAAAGTACCTCACCAAGAGGATCAAAGGGCTTAAACAGATGCCATATGCTGCCCGGTTAAAGAAACTCCAGCTCTACTCAGTGGCATACCGCCTGCTCAGAGGCGATCTGTGCCTAACGTATAAAGCCATGTCCAACCCGGAATTAATGGACATGCTGCACCTCAGAAAATCCAAATCCCATCGAGCTATGCGCTCGAGGGACTTGAACCTCGGCACTGAAATAAATAGGACATGCTGGAGGGACAGATTCATAACCCAGAGGGTCCCTTCACTCTGGAATAAAATCCCAGTCCAGGTTAGGCAGAGTCCCACATTGACTCTCTTCAAGAGGAATCTTGATGAGTGGATGGAAGATCGTAGATTTACCCCGGCTATCACTTCTGTGTCACTGTTAGACAGAGGCACAGTATACTAACCTCAAAAAAAGGCATAGCAAAATTAATTTAAAATGGGTGGCGAAAGCCAAACACACTCTGGCTAGGCTTATAAATGCCTTAGGGCAGAAAGCCTAGTATGAACCTATGAACCTATGAGCTTATTGGTGATTCACCAGGATCTATTTCAGCCATGGTCCTGGGTTATACATTAACATGCATAAACAAGTTTATCACACATTTAACACTGCACACGTGAGGTACACATATTGTACAATGCTTAAAATATAATGGCAATGTGATAGTTCAACAGGAAATATTCAGAAATAATTAGCACAATGCATGATGAAGTAACACAGTGAGCAGTATCACACAAGGTGTGTGTGTGTGTGTGTGTGTGTGTGTGTGTGTGTGTGTGTGTGTGTGTGTGTGTGTGTGTGTCAGAGAAACACATAAGTGCAATCATGCAAGTGTGGAAATTAGAACAGCTGGTATCATATTTACATGCTTGTATGCAAATGAGAGGCATTATGAAAAAGAGAGCAATTGCAAATGCAGATGAGGGAAAATCCATCAGAGTGATACAAAAACATATGAAAATAGTGTGATAAACCTCGGCAAACAGCAAAACTGTATATGGGGTAGAGAGAGAATAACCATGTCAAAATACATGGAAGAACATCTGCAATATCAGAACAGCACTTATTAGTAGCTGCTTTTACACCAGTGACCATGACATTGCATGGCATAGCCCGCCACCTCACTGGTGTATCCATCCTCAACTGATATACTATGATGTACTACCACTTCCATGACACTGACATTGTCAACATTACTATGTGAACCAAAGCACCCAGAAAGAAAATGGCAGACATGTATCATCCACAAAGTGAATCACAGGGAATGCAGAGATTGCATATCCCCATGGTCACTAACATTAACCATCCCGGCTATGAGAACATTTCAGCAGCCATTAAGGAACATAGTTTAAATCCTGCACCAGTGCCTTGATGTCATACTGCAGCATGTGTTAGAGAATATGTGGTTTCGACAGACAGCAGAGGAGAGAAACAACACTTAATGGGCTTTTTATAACAGCCCATTTTCCTGAAGGTTTTGGACCATTGACTGCACCCACATTGCCATCAATGTCAGGCTTGCTGCACGTGGTATCTGGTACAACTGGAATGTATAGGTTTTAATAACCAATGTGTCTCTACACCATCCAGGCAGTGCCCACACTTCTAACATCTGGCAAGCACGTGAGTTATACCACCACTGCCTGTGTGAATTCCATCAAGGACCCCTAATTCGTAAGTGCACATTCCCCCTCAACTCCACGCTCAGGACCTACCCACCCAAAAAATTATGCTCTATGGTGTGTTTCATGGCAGGACCTACCCACCCAAAAAATATGTTCTATTGTGTGTTTCATGGCAGGACTTACCCACCCAAAAAAATTATGTTCAATGGTGTTTCATGGTGTGCTGAATACATCCTGGAGCCATAGCTAATGACAGATATCTGCAGGCCATGGCTGAAATGGAATACAAGACCACACTGGCACACACCTGCCCAGTTTGTGTTTGGAGTACTGAATGCCCATGTCCATTGCTTAGATATCTCAGAAGGTACATTTCAGTATGATCTGGAGACAAGCAGCAAGAAATCTATCATCGTTCTATGCAAACAGCTACAGCAGGAGGTCCCCACTGCAGTGCTATGCAGATCAGATGAAATAGTGGTGCAGCAGCCAGAGGAGAGTCCTCACAAGAGCTGTATGCAGGGAACACCCTGTAGGGTTGAGGTGGCACTGATAAAGAAGCACCATCTGTTTCACAGGCCAGTATAGAAACAACATAGAATAAAAGTAATGCATGCAAATCCATACCCAAGTTATGCAGCACAATGCATTGACTGTCCATTCTGTGCATCAGACACTACATAACCCACATAAAGTGGAATGGTGGGCAACGCACAGTTGCTATCAGTTGCACAGGTAGGGTGGGATACAATGATGGGGAACAGCAATGTCTACACAGGGAAGAGGGGGAATGAACATGTGAGGTCATGATGTGTTATCTAGGGACATGCCTAAGAGGTTGGGAAAAGCTGAGTGCAATTTTCAGCGATATGGCCAGATGGTCAGGGTGGTCCTACAACAGTGGGACAGGAGAATACATGTGCAGTGAGTGGATGGTGTAACACTGCAGAAGCATGGCCAAATCATGTAGTGAGGGACTACAGTTGGGTAAGAGGAAACAGGTGAACTGCCATGGCCCTGTGGGTGGACACATCATGGAATAATAGTGTCATCAACACCAGGCAGCTGGGATGGTATCACACCACATGGACTAGACAGCCTTGAATTGTGCTGTGTAGGACATCTCCACAGGCCACATCCACAAGGCCAGCCTTGTTATGCCATTGCAGGCTCATTACCACTTGGTGGAATGGAGGATGTGATAGTCAGAAACCTTGACCAGCCCACCTTTTACTCACAGCCAAGCCAGATGATGTGTGGCCACAGCTATGCTTATGCTCTTGCCTTGTTGTGTGGGTGGCCATTGCATGACATGACCAGAAAGGTTATGTGATAGCTGTATAGTCTTCCGTAGGGTTGTGGCTCATGTGTGCATTGTCTGGTATGTCCAGTGAATGGTGTGGCATCAGATCCCATGGTGGCTGCAATAACAGCAAAGTGCCCCTCCAATGCCTTCAGGAGGTGTATGTGTGTGTGTGTGCTCATGGTTCTGTAATGTCATAACATTAAGCAGGCTTTGCAGATCCTCACAGATGCCATCTCATATGCCACTCATGACATTAATCATATCACACATGGCATGTGTGGTCTCTGTCTGTGTCTACATCACAGGCCACCACATTCACTGACTGATCATCCGGGTCACATTATGGTATGGGACTGATTGGGACATGTGATAGTGACAACCAACAACATGTCTCTACCTTATGCTTTGTGCATGCTCAGCAGTGATGGTACTGCTTAATGATGACACATATGTAGGTGATGACACCATACCCATGAATGGGCTGCCAGGGATGCTGTCAGCCTCCACAGATAAGTGGGATATATAGCTGGTGTCCAGAGATGCTGCAGGCATGTGTATAGAAGATGGTGTTAGAATACCCTCCATCAGATGCATTGTTAACTGTGCCACTCTGCTTTTAAAATGTGCTACTGCCAGTCTGCCATTATTATCAGGCAAAGGTGTTTCAGCAACATTAGACATTTTCTATCATCTGTGTCAGACCACACACCAGTATCACCTTTGAAGGCAGACAGTGAAACACCTGTGTTTAAAACTTAGTATATACGGCAATCCCACATATCTGATGTACAACATCAGAGTGCTACAGGCTTTATAAAGGCAAGAAACATGTGCCTTGGAGCAGGGGACATGGCAGTGTCATTCCTGATGTATCTTTGGAAGACATATGACAAAGTTTACCATTGGACCAAAAGTAACCGCCACTCCAATACTGCAAAAACACTAAAATTTACTGTGAGAGCTTTTGTCCGCTTACAATGAAGGAACTTCTTCAGACAATTAAAAGCAAAGTCATTCAAAATTTAAATAATACAAAGTTAATGACATCATTCATCCTCCCACTTTTGTTAAGAAGCACCACGTTTAACCCTAAATTGCTCAATTTGTTACATAGTAGACACATTACTTAAAAGGTGTACGATCACATAGATTACCATTCAGTGTATGCCAAAGCTCCTAAAATTTACCCCGCTAAAGATTTTAGTTTTAAGATACACTTGACAGGACAAAAATCATTCAACCCAGGGAAAGAGCATACATTAGTTTTTAATTGCCAAACCAGCTCCCTCTCCTCAAGCTTTAATGCCCAGGGGACTCCCTCTGGGGTTAGATTCAACTTTCTCAATAATCATGTAGTGAAAAATATGGTTAGGTTGTTCTAAAACATGCTTGGCCAAGGGATTTGATTTATCCTGCCTACAAATGCTATATTGATGCTCATATATTCTCTGCTTAAATTGCCATTCTGTCTTTCCTATGCAGAAAGAGCTACATTGCTGGCACCTCGCTAAATAAATAACACCTTTTGTATTGCAATCATACTTCCCTGCCAATGCGTATTTAATATTACCAATTATAAAGGAATAACTAGTCTCAATGTATTTACAAAAAGAACACCTTTCACATTTTTTCATGCCCCTATTAAAAATATACAATAATACCACTGATTTTGTAAAACCCGAAGTGTTAGAAACACTAGCTAAGGGTTTAACATTTGTTCCCTCGGTGAAGGCCAATTTGGCCAGGACTTTGCTAGATTTGAAATTCTTTTCCTGCAAATTAAACTTGCAGTTGCTTTTAGGGAATAGTTTCTCATTCTTAACAGTATTTAGAGTTTATATATAACGAACAAGATAGGACCACCACGATGTGATGCAAATAAAAATAAAATGTATTCTTCTTGATACAAAAATAAGCGCTTTCGCGTGCCAACAAGCACGCTTCTTCAGATCTTACAAAAACAGTTCACTATTGCTTCCTATATATACTCTAACAACACATTCATTAGAAACACTTAAAAGCAATTAATTAATTAATCATCCTATTAAACTCTGGATGCATTAATTTGCATGTATTTAGAGTTTCTAGTCTTTTTAATCCCCCATTGCAGGGGACACTGGGGCTGTTTGAAAAGGCATGTGAGGTAGACATAAGACACTTGTTGGGTGCACATTTAGAAGGAAAAACATTTAGGAATTTAACGCAAACAGAAATGCAAGATGTAAAGGCTTTAAGGCTGGCCAATGTAAGAATCATGAGACTCGATAAAGGGGTGGTCTGGTTTTTATGCAACAGGCCGAATACAAGAGGAAAATGAAAAGGATGCTTAAGAGTGAGGCTTATAATCCCTGGACAGTGAATTGAATGACCATACTGATGGACAACAGCATATGGTCCAGTATGAATAAACCTACAAGCCTTACAACATCCACATTTCTGCATTAAACTATGACTGCATTAGGCACAACCCATTCCTGATTCAAAAATACCCTTCAGATTTCTCCCTTTAAAATAAGTAATAATGGGAAATCCCCCAGTTCTATTTTCAGCTCCTCGCTGAATACTAAATTCCAGAATTTTCTGACAACACCAACATACAAAGGTAGACTGAGCAAGAACTTCCGGAAAGGATAGGGGAATGGAATGCAAAACTGAAGGCATACAGGATGAATCTGAGTACAGATGAGACAGTGGTAATGACAAGCAAACTGGGAAAAATCAGAAGACGCTGAGAACTGAGATAGAAGAGAAGATAGTGAAACAGGTTATCAGCTCCAAGTATCTGGGATGGGTGGCTGAGGAGAAGGGAAGTCTGAATGAAGAGATCAAGCTAGAATTAGAGGGGTTCAGCCATCTGGCATAGAGTGTCAGGTGTAGTGCATGACAGAAGAATGCCAAAGAAGTTGAAACGTAAGGGGTACAAAATAGTGGTGTGGCCAGCAGTATTGTATGGTAAAGGCAGAGCAGATGTGAAAGCTATAGATGATGGAGATGAAGTGCCTGAGATGGGTGGTAGGATGTCCACTGTGGGGCAGATGAAGAATTGAGGACATAAGAGCAGAAACCAAAGTAGCTCCAATTGCAGAAAAGATCAAAGAGAATGGATTATGATGGTTTGGTCACATGTGCAGGAAAGCAGGAGACAATCTCGTGAAGAAGATTTGGGACAGAGAGGAAGAAGATGAGAGGAAACAAGGGCATCCAGCAAAGAAGTGGATGGATTGTATGAGAGAAGATCTGTGACAGTCGGGCATGAGTGTCTAAGAAGGCAGGAGTGTGGCATTGACTCGAGAGAGATAATGACAGTTAACACAATTCCCCGACCCCATGGAAAATATGGAAAAAAGGGGGTTAATGATGATGATGATGATGATGATGATGATGATAATGATGATGATGACTGAGCCAATAACTCTGTCATAACGCTAATGTGGCAATTTAACACAATTATTTCTGACTCACACTTATGACACAGCGTGATACAGGGATATATAATACTGCAGGATCCAGATCAGCTCACAAATATGCCCAGCAGTCCATAGTACACACTGCACATGCACCAGTAGGTCCATTGTCCATTATTCTATTCTTCCTATACTAGACTGCCTCTCAGTTGTCCCTAATTTTCAGGGATGTCCCCAATTTTGACCCGATTTTTAGCTCTGTCCCTCTTACAAACTGGTTAGTTTTGGAGGAAAGGTGTTGAACTGCACTTAATAAATAATGACAATTACGAAATTTATAGCCTTCTTTCTCTTCAAAACTTGTATATTAACTCACATTCTCTTATTCTATCAATTTCTCAAGTTAATAGTACTAATATCTTAAAAGTGTTCCTGATTGTCCTTGATTATTTCAGGATTTGTCATGGTTCTAATGCTGATTATTTCAGGATTTGTCCCTAGTTCTGTTGACATTAGTCCCTGATTCACTTGAGAGCTATAGGCCATGCTACCACCTATAACCTTTGGGCAGTACTGCACCATCATATTGAATATATCTGTATTGTACAGTGTTGCTATGCTACCATTTGTGATGGCAGTTGTACTGGCCCCATTTTCATGTGTGTCAAGAGTGCACTATACATTTCCAGTGGACTGAATTGCCCTGCCATGCTGCTTGACTATGGACAACATATGGTTTCCATGTTATATGGCTCTGTACTATGCGATGATCTTTTTTTTTCCTGAATCTGACCTAGAGAGTGACTATGGCTTATAGTCAAAACTATAGTTTGCTCATCTGGCAACCCATGCTTTTCCCTGATCTGCTGCCTTTCAACTCTAAGTTGAGGAGAGAAAAAAAAGAAAAAAAAAGGCCCAACTCTGTTCCTTGCTCTGGCTCTCTAACATGAACAGCTCTACCATGCACCTTCCTGGTCCGAAGATAACATGAACAACTCTACCATGAGCCTTCCTGGTCCGAAGATAACATGAACAACTCTACCATGAGCCTTCCTGGTCCGAAGATGCTCTGTTCAGTTTTAGCACCCAATCATATGACCTGTAACAAACTGTTTGCCACAAATTTGCTACAGCTATAATTACCACCCACTAAGGGCTTTGTCACTTCAGCCCTGACAACACACTCACAATAGCAGCATTCACTTCTGATTGCTGTTACTGCAAAGAAAAAGCTCAAACTGCAACTGATGATCACTACCCAGTCCCCTTGCACTCAGAGCAGCTGCCCCCTTTACTTCACCATATCTATATTTCTGCTTCTGGTGATACTGCCATTGGGAGGACTCCTCCATGGTGCCCCAAGAAAAGCAGGATTTTCCTACATAACTTCTCCAGTGAGACCACAGTAAGTGCCTTTTGGGCAGTTATGATGGCTCACTGTACAAGGTGGATGCATGGCAGCAGCTTTCCACAGGCCTGACTGCTGCTGCTGGTGCCACTCACATTGGAGGCAATGCTGCCTCCAACAGAGTGATCTACATAGGCACCACCTTCACATTCTCCACCAATAGGAAGAAGAGGTAGGAGGGGCCACCTTCCTTTTGTAAGATGATAGATATCCTATTATCACTTTTATATAGCATTTGTGTATCCTTGGTTGTAGGTTCTATAAGCATTGATAGCTTACTGTATTTCTGTAGCCATTCATATTTTCAGCACCACAGGAGATACAGGCTAACAAATTAGCCTGCCTGAGGAGGCATGCAAGATTCTTCAGGCATTGGAGTGCATTTACATATTTCTGGTTCTATGTGCCAAGCCATTTAATTGTTCCATGTGTTTGTAAGTTAATGTGATTTTTTTCCTGTTTTTTCTTTTACCTGCCCATTGTTTTATGTTTTCTCATGGCCTTATGGCAGGAAGAGGGAAAGACATAGTCACTGTACCTTGCATTCACAACAACATAAACTGCTTGGTCCCTCACTGTCCCCAGGCCTCCATCATCATAGGTTGATGATCATCATCATCCTGGGAAGCTGATCGATTTACATCAAAGATAAATATACCTCAAGGCTGGTCAAACAGGACAATGCACTTGAGCTGTTTCATGTTCAAATCACCATAGGCAAAATCCAATACCACTTCCTTGCAAGCTATAGGTCCCCCTCTATGACACAGAAAACTCATACCATGGGAATCATGTACAACACCAATCATACTTGCACAGAGATTCCTAGATTTTGTAAACATAAACTCCCTGGACCAGATAGTCAATACACTGACCAGGGGTGCAACCATACTGGATCTGGTCCTCACTAATATGGGAGAGTGCTGCACACCCCCTACTGTAATGCCTTCTCTGGCAAGGTCAGACCACAAAATGGCCTCCTTTGAAGTAAAACTAAAACCTGAACCCCCAGTTAAACCTTGAAAATAAAGAAACTATTCTAAGGCTAACCTCCTGCTATTAACAGAGAACCTGGCAAATTTTCAAGCCCTCATAAACCCTGAGAACACTGCTGCCTAAACAGAACTTTTCACAGAAGCCCTGTGCAAGCATGTTAACAGCTGCATAGAGGCAGCTGTACCCACCAGGAAGAAGTACAAAAGCAACTAAAAAAACAAGCAACCCTGGTGGAATCACAAAAACAATAGGCTGTATAATGGGAAGAAGAAAATTATGGCAAAAATTAGGAGGTGCAGCATCTGACGGGATAAAAGCACTCTCATCAAACTAAACAAACAACTCAGAAGACAAATAAAGTCTATCAAAGCTGAATTTCAGGTATGTTTGGCCTCCCAGGCCAAGGACAGCCACAAAGCATTCTTTAGCTATGTCCACAACCTCAAAGGCAATACACAATTATGTGCAGAGCTTAGTGAAAATGGTGCCACCTATACGGAGTCAGAAAATGTAGCAAATCTCCTGGCTGATAAATTCATCTCCAATTTTACCCTTCTCTCCCCCTCAGTCTTCCCTCAGGAAATACCATCAAATATAACTCCCCCTGCTATCACTAGGGAACAGGTCCTAATACTCTCTCTAAGATGAAAAACTGTATCAGTGGGTCCAGCCAATATCCCAGGATGCCTTCTAAGTAGCATGGAACATGACCTGTCAAGGCCTCTGGAATTACTATTTAACTGTAGCCTCCAAACAGGTTTTGTGCCTCATGAAAGGAGAAAGGCAACAGTCATCCCTCTGCACAAAGGTGAGCCATCTACAGACCCTGGAAACTACAGACCCATAAGTCTTAATAGTCCTATATGTAAAGCCATGGAAAGAATTATCATGGAGATGATCACTAGAGATATAATAAACCTCCAGACACTGGACCCAACCCAGTCTGGTTTTGAGAAGGTGACCAAAGCAATGGATGAGGGCAAAATCATTCATGCTGCCTACCTTGAACTGGCCAAGGCATTTGCTACAATACTCCACTCAGCCATTGTTGACAAACTCAAGAGGTTAGGTACAAACCTGTATGTCACCCAGTGGCTAGCCAACTGGCTCACAGGCAGGACCCAGAAAGTTAGAATTTGGGAGTCCACCTCTACGAAGAGGCCAGTCACAAGTGGAGTCCCTCAGGGATCAGTCCTTGGACCACTCCTTTTTGGCATTTACTTCTCAGAAGTCAAGGCCAATGTCAGTGATGTCTGCAGTGGCGGCTGGTGACTTCAAATCACAGGGGGCTGCAGGAGACGCTGAATGGGCGGGGTCAAAGGGAAGGGGTGTGGTCAACCATAAAGGGGAGGAGCTATGCAGAAAACCACAAAAAAAATAACTTTAATTAAATACGCTGCCCTGGATGGCAAACCATCATTATGAAAGTCCAATCAAGACAAAAATAAGTGTAGAAGAATAAAAATATTTTAATGCATTGGCTGCGTGACAGCTTACTTAATATCTAGATGGAAACAAAAGGTTGTGAGGCATGAAAAAATAAATTACTTTTTAAATACATTACTGGAATGCCAGTCAAAATCAAGTATAAGAAAAACCAGAAGCACTCAACTCAAACCACTTCTCCTTGCACTGCAGTTCTAATTATAATATATTCAGCTTTATTAAAGTACCAAGCAACATGCTGAAAGTAGAAATCTATGTGATGCCCCCACTTGTAAAAATGTTTCTTAGCCAAAAAAGACCTGCTGCCTGACAACTTGTTTCATGGGGAAAACATGATAAAAGTAAAAATGAAAAGCAAACAAGAAACAAGCTCAAGATACATTGCTTAAAGGATTACTGTACAGGTTATAGACCACACATGATTGGCATTCTGTTTAGTTTACGGGTAAAGTCTGTAGAGATGACTGGAAGTCTCCAACAAGTGTAATGAGCTTTTTAAAATAATGGAATCCTGTCCTTTAATACCCAAGGCTTATACATTATCTAGTCAAGTATTCTCTGCATGGCAACAACAGAAAGGCTTTCAATGTTGGCAATTCTTTAACAGTATGCTTATTAAAGCTTACTTGCATCTTACGATCTCAGACAAGCTTACCTTATGGTCATTAAAGCATTGCTACTTAAACACAGAGCAACAGGCACTTTGAGTAATAAGCATAAATCTGAGTAATAAGCATAAATCAACAGTACAAAAATATGACAGAAACCAGACCATTCTGCAAAATCAAGGACAGATGAAAAGCCACTGTAGTACTTATGCAGTGCGTCCTCCCCATCCAAGGTAGATACAACTACTCCTTGCCTTGCTTGGACACATCCAGAGTCACTACATGGGGGAGTGGGGTGCAACAAGCATGTCACAATTTGAAATCTCTCTGGCTGACTGTGATGGCCCTGACACATTTGTCATACCTCTCAACCTCAAGAGCAAGAAATCTGGACAAAGCCATACACAGAAGTGGGACAAAGGCATAACAATAAGGACAATTTTTAAATATTGCTCTAATAAACTTAGAAAGATAATAGAATAGGTCTTGCATTAGTATGAATTTTCTGAAGGGTATAAAATCTGAAACTCAAATGTCTGTCATTTTCTAACTTCAGTCTTTAGTGATTTGTCACTAATTTGCCAAAACACAATTTTATGAAAATGGACCAAAAATGTGATGCAAAAATATAAAATAGACACACAATACCGCTGCTACCTGTCAAAGAAGGGACACTTTAATATTAGTACTGCTACCTTGAGCAGCTGACAAAATAAAAGAATCTACATGCATTTCAAGTAATCTATAACTTTGATTATTACAGTTATTTCTTAATTGTAAACCCTCCATGTTTTCTTCCAAAATTGCTATTTTATGGAGGGATTATTAGGGGAAGAGCAACATTTTGAGCCAAAAATTGGGGACAGTTGAGAGGTTGGCTATGCCTAATTCTATAAAGCAATTTATTTGCATGTACCTCTCAACCTGTTAATGCAGTAAATCTGAACAAGGCGAAATATATTGGGGGCACATATAAGCAGTACTAAAATTGCTCTTGTATAAATTGAGACAGTTGATAGAACGGCTCTTACTTTAACATGCATTTTTATGAAGGTTATGAAGTCTGAAACTTATTATTTAGTGACTTCTGGCAAATCATTTAGGAATTAAAACTACAAATTTTATGAACAACAAACCAAAAATAATAAGCAAAAATCTATTCATTCTTTGAAAATCTGGACAGTTGGAGGTATAGTTCAGCTGGGCCTGTCTGAGTTTGCTGCCCTTCCCCCCCCTGACAAAATAATGGTTGAACTGGAGCCTCTGCAGCCATTCCAATTAACCATTACTTGGCTATTTCACTCCATTTACCATAAACACTAATGTGCATACTGCTTTACTTCAATGATTGGACTTCATTTGAAAGTTTTATTTTGTATTTTACAGCACAAACATTAAGTCATCTGTTAAACAAAGCAATGCAGTCTCACAATGAAAACTTAGCATTAAAACTTCTCTGCCCTTGAAACTCACATTCATTGAAACAGCATTGAAACCCACATTCAAAGAAAATACATTTTGCCAGTGGCAGATAAAGATTAATTTTGGGCTGTTTTCGAATCATAGGCCCCTTGCATATGAAACATACATGTGCTCTTTGATACACCTTCCTCATTGTACTAAAATTATATTCCTTGTACAATACAGTACACTTGTTAGAGGGTGTTTTAAATTTGTTTTGAACATTTTTCCAGTAAGCAATGAAACAAAACATATGCACCCATAATGGCAAAACTGCCCAGTTGAGAACATTTATCATAAAAAAGTCTACTCAGACTTCCACAGTCCACCATTATTAGTAAATATACACAATTCTACAGTCCACCATTATTAGTAAATATGCACAATTCCACAGTCCACCATTATTAGTAAATATGCACAATTCTACAGTCCACCACTATCAGTAAATATGCACAATTCTACAGTGCACCTTTATCAGTAAATATGCACAATTCTACATACCATATTCAGTGAATTCAGTTCTTGCCATAGCTGTCAACCTTAGCACAAAAACCTGGACGAAGCCAATAATGGGGGAATACAGTCCCAAAAATAGGGACAAATTTAAAATATTCATCTTATAAACTTAGAAAATTGCTAGAAAAAAAGGTTGTGCTACTATGTATTCTGAAGAACATGAAGTTTGAAATTCAAATGCCGGTCAATTTTACTGCGGACAGAACAAAAACAATTTTCAGCAGAGACGCAGGAATTAATACTGCAGACACATCTTTGTAAAATGGCAGGGCACCAGAGCAAATCCACACAAACACAGGAGGAGATGCAGACTCCACACAGAAGCCACCCCAACCAAGAATCAAACCAGAAAACCTACAGCTGTGAGGCAACAATACTACCACTGCACCATCAAATCTGCAAGGAATTAAACATTCAGAAACCTGAAGTCTGAAATTCAAATGCCGGTCAATTTTACTGCGGACAGAACAAAAACAATTTTCAGCAGAGACGCAGGGATTAATACTGCCGACACGTCTTTGTAAAATGGCAGGGCACCAGAGCAAATCCACACAAACACAGGGAGGAGATGCAGACTCCACACAAAAGCCACCCCAAACAAGAATACCTATAGCTGCGAGGCAACAATACTACCACTGCACCATCAAATCTGCAAGGAATTAAACATTCAGAAACCTGAAGTCTGAAATTCAAATGCCGGTCAATTTTACTGCGGACAGAACAAAAACAATTTTCAGCAGAGACGCAGGGATTAATACTGCAGACACGTCTTTGTAAAATGGCAGGGCACCAGAGCAAATCCACACAAACACAGGGAGGAGATGCAGACTCCACACAGAAGCCACCCCAGCCAAGAATCAAACCAGAAAACCTATAGCTGTGAAGCAACAATACTACCACTGCACCATCAAATCTGCAAGGAATGAAACATTCAGAAACCTGAAGTCTGAAATTCAAATGCCGGTCAATTTTACTGCGGACAGAACAAAAACAATTTTCAGCAGAGACGCAGGGATTAATACTGCAGACACGTCTTTGTAAAATGGCAGGGCACCAGAGCAAATCCACACAAACACAGGGAGGAGATGCAGACTCCACACAGAAGCCACCCCAACCAAGAATCAAACCAGAAAAACCTATAACTGTGAGGCAACAACACTACCACTGCACCATCAAATCTGCAAGGAATTAAACATTCAGAAACCTGAAGTCTGAAATTCAAATGCCGGTCAATTTTACTGCTGACAGAACAAAAACAATTTTCAGCAGAGACGCAGGGATTAATACTGCAGACACGTCTTTGTAAAATGGCAGGGCACCAGAGCAAATCCACACAAACACAGGGAGGAGATGCAGACTCCAGACAGAAGCCACCCCAACCAAGAATCAAACCAGAAAACCTATAGCTGTGAGGCAACAATACTACCACTGCACCATCAAACCTGAAGTCTAAAATTCAAATGCCTGTCAATTTTATTTAACATTTGTTAATCAGGACTGTCTGACTTGGAACAAAAAAACAATTTTCAGCAGAGGCCCAGGAAGAAATAATGCAGACATGCCTTTGTAACATGGGAGTACACAAAAGCAAACCTACACAAACACAGGGAGAAGATACGGACCCCACAAAGAAGGAACCCCAGCCAAGAACCAAACCTAAGAACCTGCAGCTGTGAGGCAACAATGCTACTACTACACCATCAAATATCAAGCATTGCCACATTTACAAACCACAGATATTATGAGGAACAGATCAGATCAAATATGAGGCAAAAATCTGCAATTTTTTTACAAATGGTGGTGGGTAGGGAACTCAAGTCTTTAACACCTGCATACAGGGTACAGGGTTCAAGCCTGAGGTATTCCCTACCACACCACCATGAGCACCTGGGGCATTTACACACACACACACACACACACCAACTCCAGTTACAAGCACCAGCTAACACATACACAACAACTCCAGTTACAAGCACCAGCTAACACATACACAACAACTCCAGTTACAAGCACCAGCTAACACATACACAACAACTCCAGTTACAAGCACCAGCTAACACATACACAACAACTCCAGTTACAAGCACCATCTAACACATACACAACTCCAGTTACAAGCACCAACACATAAAGTAAAATGCACCATACACTTACCTGTCTGTTCTCCATACCATATCCTGCCTGTGCAATACTCACAAAGACCTGTGAGATCCCAGTAAAGCTCCTTCCCGATGACGAGATCCCAAGCTCCCTCCTGAGACTGTTGCAGTCTGGATGTGATGTATCCTCCCAGTGTGTCTGTGCACAGATGTCTCCTTGTGTCCCTCTGAGCATGCGCATAGCGCATGTGTGAAGTCTGCGAAATTTAAAAAAATAATTTTTGTTTTCTTTTTTAATTTGAGGGGGCTGCAGTCCGGCAGCCCGATGCCACGAGCCGCCCCTGGATGTCTGGCTTACTAAGTTTGCAGATGATTGCAAATTAGGAGCTGTCATTGAATCTCACACTGACACAAATGTTCTCCAGGAGGGGCTGACGCAGACAAAAAACTGGTGTCAGAGTAATGGACTAAAACTAAATGCCAAGAAATGCATAATATTATGCTTTGGGACGTCACCCACCCCTAGTAACTATCATATTGACAATGCACCCCTTAAAGTTGATTCAGTAGTCAGGGACTTAGGGACACACATAGATAGTAATATAGCCTTTGACCATCAAGTGTCTACATTAGTGAGGAAAGCATTCTATGTTGAGCAACTTATAAACAAAGGTATGGCATCTAAGCCCAAGAAAGTCATTGTTCCACTGTATTTGGCATTCATCAGACCTATCATTGAGTACAATGTCCCCTTTGGTATGTACCTAACCAGGCATATCCAACAACTGGAATGTCCACAGAGGTTCCTCACTAAAAGCATACAGGTAAGTAAAATGTGTTATGCAGACTGCCTCAAGGCCCTATCCCTGCATTCTGTCTCCTACAGGCTTTTGAGGGGAGATCTATGCCTGGTATACAGGGCATTATTAGACCCCACTCTGATGGGCCTCCTGCATATCCACAAAATAAACAGCACCATAATTACCCACTCTAAAGACTTAAACCTCTCCTATGATATAAATAAGACCTGCTGGAGAGACAGATATGCATCCCAGAGACTACCCCATCTATGGAACATGCTCCCCATCCATGTGAAGCAGACTTCTCCCTAACCCAATTCAAGTGCAACTTGGACAAGTGGATGGGGAACAGGAAATTCATTCCAGGTACCTGTGTCTGATGGGCATGGGAAACCTGTAAATGGTTCATGTTCCAGCCCCTGCTTGTAAATATTCATCTCCCAAATCCCTGCTTGCACTTATCAAGGGTATCAGAACTTGTCAGAGCTTTGAGATGAATGGCTTGGCTTAAAAAGGCCCTTGTGGTCATTAGCCTACTAAACACCTATGGACCTATGAATCTATGACAACAGTTATCCAAAACACAGGGTCAAGGACATGTCCTTCTGTTGCACATACTTGATAGGGCAATACACAAATCATACCCCCACCACTGTGGTATAGGTGGAATATAAGCAACATGCTGTTTGCAAGTTTCTGTCACTAGCATACAAGTTTACAGTGGAGATGTTGTATCAGTAGCTGCATGTTAACTGTCAAAACTCATGGACAGCTGATGTTGAAGGAAAGTCTAACATGGCAATGTGCATCATGCACACATTAAAATATAATGCAAAATGTCATACAATATCTGTACATTTGGATCTGTATCACATAAGCTTGGCAGAAAAATGGCATGCATGTGCAAGTGTGCATATACAATTCAGTCATTGATATGGCAAACACCATAGTGGCAGCATTACAAAAGTGGATCAAACAGATAACACTTATGGAGCTGAGGGACCACCCTGATGGGGATGAACATTATGAATGATCTCTTGGGCTATCTTCCTGAATGAGTCACACATGGCCCATGCCATGTCCTGTAAGAAATTCCCCATCATGTCCTTCATCTGTCTACAAAGCACACTGGTCACCACCTCCCAGATCTTCTCCTGATAATCATCTTGGGGTTCCTGGTGTTGTCGCCTCTGGAGTGCAGCAGGGATGATGGCATGTGCAGGTCTAGCTTCCTCATCATTATCCTTGTCTCTGTCATAGTCATTGATATCAGAAGACTCTGGCAGTGGCCTGGCATGTATTCATCGCTTACATCTGATGGGTGACCGTCAATGGGGCTCATGCTCTGGCAAGGTGAATCACAAGACAGGCAGATATTACATTTGCATACCAGATACTACATGACTACATAACATACCCACTGTGACACAATGAGCAGTCAGAAAACAGTCATTGTGAACCTTTAGAGTATGTCAGGGTCATAGTCAAATGTATCACTACAGGCAATGCATGACAGTAATCAAATTCATAGCAATGAAAAAAATTATCTGTCAGGCCACACATTCCTGTGAAAATCATAATTGACATTAAAGTGAAACTGATGTGCACATCTGCAATCTAACAGACATTGAGTAACATCCCATCGACATGTGATGTTTGCATATGAGAATAAAGGTATATCGGCATACATTGCATGTGTCATTAAAAACACACTATCAGATAAAATAACAACAAATTGTTACATAGGACAATTATAATTAATTGATTTCCTGCCAGCGGATAGCTCCTCATGCACACAAAATCTTCTCTATGTCCCATTATCTATACTTTTGAATGTTTTCAACACCGGAACATGTCAGGGTCACTGTATCCATCACACAATGTGAGCCAATACCAGAACATGTCAGGGTCACTGTATCCATCACACAATGTGAGCCAATACCAGAACATGTCAGGGTCACTGTATCCATCGCACAATGTGAGCAGCTTACTCAAGGCCATGCCATAGCATACACAACATAGCTCACCAGTGGAAATCATGACATGACCTGAACACTTGTTTATCGGCCATCATTATGCCTGAGAAGCATATGCAAAGCCACTTACATATATTGACATCTGCCGTGAAGTATGCCATGACACTGTCTCATGCAACACTGAGTCCTGCATTGTTTAATACTGATGTATGGCTCAGTAAATTATCCAGCTGATTGTCTGACAGAATGTCAGTATATTTCCATGTTTCTTTTACTGCATGCATGCCCTGCACATTTATGTTGTCGTGTGAATATCAAATGTATTCCATGTGTCTGTGTATGTAATGGGTCATATGAACAGCCACCAATTTTATTTCATTTATTTTACATTTGTTTACCGAGAAAGTCCGACTGGAACAAGGTCCATTTACAGTGGAGAAAAGCTCCATAACATAACAGTACAAATACAACAAATGACAAAAACATTTCTGTACAGAGGCATATATACAATCAGAGCTCCATGTCTTTATATGATAACATATAATCCACGAATGACAGAAAATTTCTATACAGTGGCATATATACAATCAAGGAAATTTTCCATATGTTAGTTTGATTTGAGCAAGCTTGGTATATATAAAGCAAAACTTTGAATTCCCTATTGGTAGTACAAAGCATAAAAATGAAGGAATGGAATCTGGAAAATAATGTTATTCGGGAGATATGTCATAGCGCGAGAAATAGTTTGTAGGATAGTAGTTCCTGATAGGGAGTATTTGAGTAGTACAGAAATAGCTGAGGTAAGCAGTGAGGAGATGAGGTCATAATGAAGACAGAGTGAGATGATAGTCCTGTGGGAAATATAAAAGCTATATGCCAAACAGGTGAGTCAGGCAACATGGTCATTGGCTGAACCCACATCAATTGCTGGAATACAACACAACACACTAGTAATAATGTGCAGTCCTAAACACAGCGACAGCCTGTGACACATGAAAACCTAGTATATGTTGTACAACCTGTATTGTTTGTTCACAAATGTATCCATGCCCTACATTCTTTTGTTAGCTATCACTACCCTGTAAAATGCAAACGGAATGATGCTGTTGCTGATTATGTACAGACATTTAGAAATGTTGAAAAGGAATGCCTGTGCACAAGTATGTTTTAACAAAACCTTCAAAGGTATCGTAGGCAAATGTAATACCCATGTATGTTGAAGTGAAGGGCACGTCAAGCAGTCTGCCAACAACAGTGTAAACACTGACACAGTAGATAATCAGTGTCTGAACAGGCAGGCTATGCACAACAGACTGGTCACTGAGAATCACATCCACACATACAAATATTACAACACATACATTATAGTCAGCAGGCAAAGCGCTATTAACTTGCATATGAAACATCGACATTAAAAGCACTGTGACAGTTACATATAAATTACTGTCATTTAGGTTATGGCCTACACTTCTAAACTTATCTTCAGCAAAATAGATTTCTACTAAATGATATGTAAACATAGTTTTAGGTGAATTATACTTGTAAATACAGGTATTATCTGACTGTTGCACTTAATGATGCATGATGGGTATTCCTGCATTATAAGTTGTATACAAGGTAATGTCAAAAATATGAGCCTGTAACAATGATCACATCTATTTTAATTACAAAAACAAAGTAATCAACATACCTCTCTCCTTGCACTGCTCTTCCAGCCTGTGTGTCTGATCAATGCACAGGGCATGATTTTGAGTATATTCCTCATCACCTGCAAAAAGGAAAATAGTATGGCTTAATTGCTCAGAGCTGCTCATCGCTTGTTGACTACACCAGAGAGTTCCAATGAATGCGCATACATCTAAGGCAGTCTTCTGCTAAAAAAGAGGAGAATAAGTATTATTTTGTACTTCTATTGATAATTATAAAGGCATTTTTACTGTGATATTTGCTGTACCGCGGTGGTGGTGCTGCAGTAGCGTTGTTGCCTCACAGTATGACACTGTCTGGTTCGATTCTCAGCTAGAGCGTCTTCTGTGTGGAGACATGCGTGAATGGATGTACCTTCGTTGAAGGTTGTGCATCAGGCCTGGCAAGCCGGTACATAAAAATCAACTGCCAATCATTAGCGGACCGGAGTTCCGCTGTGGCGACCCCTAACCGGGAAAAGCCGAAAGACACAAACTGTGATATTTGCTGTATTTGCTGCACTTTAAATAAAAAAAACGGTACTGTTCTACTGCTGGTTTAAGTTCTTGTTACATTAGATCAGATAGTTTCACAGCTGTTGTTTCTAGACTGTGTGGTCTTCTTACAGTTGGGCTCCAAACCAGCCATTTTACATTAAGAAGGATTTGTCTGCACTCTTGTAGCAGAAGTGCATTGATCTAAACCTATCTGAGTTGAGGATTGCTGGTGGAAGGCTTATTGTGCACTTTCCTGATTGGTAGTTATCTTAAAACCTGTTCCTTTTTGCCTGTACATAAGCCTCACTTTTACACAAAGCTGCTCTCCATGTAATGGTGGTTAGCAGTGCTGTACAGATGCAAACACCTTGAAGGTAAAATTTCCCTAGAATAACTATCTCTGAAACCAACCCCATCCCCTTGTTGCTCTAGGAGCAACTACGTTGTGCACTGAGCAGCATCGCTCTGCTGGTTAACATTAGACTACGCAAGTATAGTTCCCACTCATAGTGTCTGTGTTATCAGCACAGTCTAGTCTAATTAACTCATTCATTCCCTGATGAAACCTACAGTACTAACCTGATATTATGGATGGGACATTACCTGCCATCTCTGTGGCCAGCCTGAAGGACATGGGCATCCTGAGGCAATGCAGCAATTGTCTAATGTATACTGACAACCATTTACTCCTAAACAAACAAATACTATATGTGGGAGATGTAGTTATACTATGGAAATGGAGGTAAAACTCTCATATACAGACAAATCAAATGTAAAACAGGTTGTTAACACTCGCACACATTTCTCACACTAAATAATGATTTAACACATAAACCCATATATGCAGAGGTACTCCCTTACCAAAAACTCAGAGACCTCCCAAATGCTACCTTCAGAAACCACATATACACACAGCAAAGCAAACAATAACCACAGCACATAATAGTACACATACCAGTGTCTCAACAAACAAGATCATGAGGCAAAACACCACAAAACCTAACATACTGGTCATAGAAGACTCCATAGTGAGACACACGGATAGCCCCTTCACCAGGCTGGATAAGGGCAAGGTTACAGTTTGCTGACTGTCAAGTGCCAAGATCTGTCAAATCACAAAAGGACTAAAGTCACTCAACCACAGGTACGAGTATGATTCTGTCACAGTCCATGTGGGTGTGAATGACTGAGATGTACCTCTCTGGGCTATATGAAGACAACATGGTTGAGCTCTCAGATTATGGTTCACAAGCAAGTATGAGCCTAGCCTTGAGCAGCATTCTACCTACACCAAAGATGATGCCAACAATACAAACAAAAATGATTGACATTAACAATTGGCTTAAATTTTGGTGTCAGTCCAAAGGGATCCAATATTTGTCAGCCTGGGAAGACATAGTCAACAGGCCACATTGTTTGTCAGAGATGGTCTGACCTGTCTCCTCTAGGCTTGTGGATACTGGCAAAGGCTTTAGCCACCCCTATAGTACCTTTTTAGGCAGTGTCAAAGTAACCAACCTCCCCAACATAACAAAATCCTCTCCAGACAAACTCAAGGTACTGTTGCACAATGCTAGGAGTCTAAACAAGAAAGTACACTCCCTTGAAGCTCTCTTAACCTTGGAATATGCTGGCATCTGTAGAGCACTGAGACATGGTTCAAAACCTTGGAAAGTATCCCAGATGTGCAAAGCTACAATGCCTTCCATGCTCTCAGACCACCAAATGAACAAGAAAGAACCAAAGGAGGCGGTGTATCCATCTTCATGAACGATAAGTACACCTAAAGACTGGTCAAACAGTATGACTCTCTCAAGCTACTCCATGGCCAACTATCCAAAGAAAAAATCCCCTATACATCATCATTAGCTATAGGTCCACCACCATGAACCAGGAAAAGCATACCATGTGCCTGGACTTACTGGAGCCTCTCCCCATCATGCATCCCAATACCTTATTCATGGCTAATTTTAATTATCCTGCCATTGATTGAGCAACATACACTACCAGTGACATACAGGCTCAGAGATTCTTGGACTTTTTTAGTGCAAATGCTCTGGAACAGCTGGTCGGCATACCCACTAGGGGCTCAGATATCCTGGATATAATACTCACTAACATGGGGGAGCATTGCACCTACCCTGTTTAATACCCTCCTTGGTGAGCTCAGACCACAAAATATTCTTCTTTGAAATAAATATAAGGCCAGATACCACATTAAGCTCAAAAATGCTAAAGAATGAAATCCCTCACTAGTCTAAACAAACAAATCTCCTCAAAAGCAGATTATGAAGCAAAAATAGCCTCTCTAGCCAAGGAAAATCACAAAGCATTTTTTTAACTATATCCAAAATCTTGAGGGGAATACCCAGCTATGCACAGAGCAGGCTGTGAAATGGCACCACCCATACTCAACTGGAGGAAATAGCCAACCTACTAGATGATAGATTTGGATCAAACTTCACCCCTTGTCCTAACCGGTCTTCCCCAAAGTACACCTGTAACCATTCCTCAGCCTATTATCTCAAGACAGCAGGTCATCTCTGCACTGTCCAAGGCTAAAAACATGGCATCATTGGGCCCTGACATCCCAGGTTGCCTTTTAAATAACTTAAAACATGACCTAGCGAACCTACTTGGATCAGTATTTGACCGCAGCCTCCAAACAGGCTATGCTTCAGCAGAACTGAGCACAGCAACAATCATCCCTCTGCACAAGGGGGGACCATCAACTGACCCAGGGAATTATAGACCCATAAGCCTGACTAGCCTCATCTGTAAGGCCATGGAAAGAACCATCATGGACCTTTCAACAAGGATATAAGTAATCTCCAGACTCTGGACCCAATCCATTTCAGATATGTTAAAGGGTAGAGCATGTATCTTAAATATGGTTGACTTCTTTGAGAAGGTCACCAAGGCCATTGATGTGGAAAAGACTGCATGCCACCTACACTGACCTGACCAAGGCATTTGACACAGTTCCTACTCAGGTATTACAGAGAAACTCTCTCAACTGGGTATAATCCCCTTCATCATCGGATGGGTAGCCAAGTGGCTCACCAACAGGACACATACTGTCAAAGTGAGTGAATTCACTTCTAGCAAGAGGACATTCACCAACAGTGTACCACAGGGTTCTGTGCTAGGCCTTCTTTCCTGTTAAGAATTAATTTTTCAGAAGTCAAGGCAAACATAGACTGCCTTTGGCTGACCAGGTTTGGAGATGACTGCAAATTGGAGGAAATCTCTGAATGCCAGAACAATACTGATATACTGGAAAAGGATTAATGCAAACAAATGATTGGTGCCAGAGCCATGGATTGAAACTAAATGTAAAAAAAATGCATAATTATTCCATTTGGGAAAGCAAATACTCCAGCTAATTGCAATATAGACAGCACCCCCTGAGAGCAGACCCAGTGGTATGTGATCTGGGTTATCAGGTTGACAGTAATCTGAACTTTGACCACCATATCTCCACATTGGTAAGGAAGTCCTTCCATGTGGCACAACTCATAAATAAGGGTACGGCATCTGTTATCAAAGGATGTTTTAATTCCATTGTACTTGGCCTTCATCAGACCAATAATTGAGTACAATGCACCTTTTTGCATGTACCTCACCAGAATCTGCAACAGCTAGAGTGAACCCAGAGGTTTCTCACCAGGAAGATACAGGATATAAAAAAACAACTCTTATGCAGAAAGACTGCATAAGAAAACCACAGATTCTGACATTATCTGTATGGTGCTATGTAGTATGTATTCATACTGCTGTTATGAATATTTATTCATTGAGACTTCTTAAAAAAGTATTAGAATTACTGACTCAATACAAAAATAATATGTGTATGTATATTTCTGCTTACCATGTACTGTCTGTGTCCTGCTTACTGACACTAAAGCTTTATGACACTTTTAGAAAATTGCTCAAGTGATATTTTTCAGATATTATCTGCTAATGTGGCTGGGATTCACTGCTCAGTGGTGATCGTGTTGATATAAGCTCATCATGTATAACATGTCATAGGACTGATTTTTTTACACAGGTTGCCTGTTTAGGCTCCAGTTGCATTACACCTACAGCCATTACTCACTTGTACACGTGTGGTATATGCAGTGTGCTTATGTGAACTGCATGCAGAGTGTGAGGCTTACATGGCACAATTACTGTTGTGTTTGGAACTCCACTAACTCAATATTGGGCAGCGCAGTGGTGCAGATGTTAACGTTGTCACCTCACAGCAAGTGGTTCTCTGGTTCAATTCTTGGCTGGGGAGCCTTCTGTGGGGAGTCTGCATGTCCTCCCTGCATTCATGTGGGTTTCTTCTGGGTGCTCCAGTTTCCTCCCACATTCCAAAGACATGCATCTGTACCATTTCTCCCCAGGCCTCTGCTGAAAATAGCTCTGCCCTAGTCAGACTTTATCAGACATCTAATGTTAGATAAATAAATAAAATAAATATCCACAGCAAGATGCTGTGATAAGACATATAAAGCATATCAATTAAAATTAGCAAGCAAATGTAAAAGAAGAGTACTAACAGACAGCATAGAAGATGGTAAAATAACTCCCTAAGAGTGTTGCACACTACCAGGCAGCTGATGTATAGGTTCCAGTTATGTATGCACTAGGAGTGTTCCACACCACCTTACCCCAGATACACAGGTTCCAGTTATGTATGCACTAAGAGTGTTCCCCACCACCATGCCCCTGATGCACAGGTTCCAGTTATGTATGACAAGATGGTCTCAATCAAAGAGAGGGATGATATCAAACATGAGCCTCCTTGCCTAGTTGCAGTGGTCTGCTTTGAAAGAATTAGGTCCCAAGTGATCAATATAATGCTATCTAGGAGAAGATTGGCACAAATTGTTAGCAGAGTGAGGATAAAAGCATTACATAATGCTTGTAAGGCACCCTTAGAAGTGCATACAATCAATCTAACATATTGGAAAATAAATAATGATACTCGGGTGTTTAAAAAATATGTGAATAGTATGACAGTTGGAACTATGACAGTAATGATAACACATGGCAGCATGATAGAGTTCTCAAGCAGAAACATGCATATTGTGGATGGCACACACTTGCTACAAAGGTAGACCTTGACAGCAACTTTATGCACTACATGGCCTTGTCAAAATAGCTGATTAAAGTATTTCCTAACCACTAGTCTACTCAATATTGCAAACTAAATTACAGAGGACATATAACATCATGTGGCAGTTCATATGTGAAATGATGAAAGAGTGTGGTTTGTACACTTCACTGTTGTATATCACGTGTGATTCTCAAAACACGGCCAGTGTCAGCATGAAGAGTAATGTGTGTGGTACAGTAATGAAAGGATGATTATTTCACTACTGTCAAAATATATGGAGGAAAATCCAGTCATTCCATCTATCAAAATACGGTAAGGAAATGGAATTCCAGTCTGTATGCCATATGTTAATGGCTTTGCCAGTGTCCCTCAGTGAAGGCATGGAAGCCTGTTGTCTAGCAAGAGAAAGATTCTCAGAGGATACCATACAATTACTTAGATATGTTGAAAATAAATGTGAGTACATGTAAATTCTAGACACGCACAACTACAGTGTCACATTTCCAACCATTACTCAATTACTCATTGTGGAACTGTGTTGATCTGATGTCACAAGGACTACCTCAAGTGCAAAATATGGTGAGGGTTTGGCACAGCCAGATTACAGATCTGCTAGGGTGATAGAATGTTGATCTGCATGCTATCATGAATGTCATCACAAAAGAACAGCAACATAGGTTCATATGTTCATAGGTTTGTACTAAGCTATTGGCCCTAGGGCCTATACGAGCCTAGCCATAACAATTCCCTGGCTATTTCTTCCCACAATATTTAATTCCCTGGACCCCTGTCTAGCAGGGCGACTGACGTGATCCCCAGGGTGAATTTCCTAAATCCCATCCAATCGTCAAGGGTCCTGTTGAAGAAGGCCAAAGAGTACATGAACATAGAGAACAACTCAGATGTGATGTACCAATATCATCACTACATAAGTGACAGATGTCAGGACAACAGTACTTAGACATAGTTATGCTTAATAAGGAATCATACACATTTCTGGACTTTCTAAAAGCTCTCTCAGTCCATCCTCATTTTGACATTGGTAATATGAATTGTGGAGGTTAATATGTAATCTTAAGTCTTCACAGCTGCTGAGAGCTACAGAATACTCCAGTAACACTACTCTTTACAGCTGCTGACAGCTACAGACTACTCCAGTAATACTAATCTTTATAGCAACTGACAGCTACAGAATAATCCAATAACACTACTCTTACAGCTACTGACAGCTACAGAATAATCCAGTAACACTACTCTTACAGCTACTGACAACTACAGAATACTCCAGTAACACTACTCTTTACAGCTACTGACAGTTACAGAATACCCAAGTAATACTACTCTTTACAGCAACTGACAGCTACAGAATACTCCAGTAATGCTACTCTTTACAGCTACTGACAGTTACAGAATACCCAAGTAATACTACTCTTTACAGCTGCTGACAGCTAGAGAATACTCCAGCAATACTACAGTTACAGAATACTCCAGTAACACTACAAGAACTATCTCTCATTATATATTAGGAAGTTCGGTAATATCTACATTAACTACACTTCCCCCTACAGACCTTGCATTATTAAAAAAAAAACAATTTTAATCTATGTTGTAGCAGTTTTCCACTACTGTAAACTACTCCGATGTATATTCATAAATTTGAGTATCGACTTGTACAGCATATTTTCATAATGTGGTTAATATATTTCTACCTTATACTACGTTCTCTGTAATGCTAATGTTGTTGTTGTTCTCCATTCAGATAATTGAAAATGAGCTCATATTTATAGGTAATACAGTACTGAGCATTAAAAGATGTATACCTTCTATTATAACATACTATTAACCAGTACTAAGTTTCTTATTTCATTTTTGTAGGATTCTACGACTACGATAATTGCAGTCTGTCTAATAGAGGTAAAGCGACATCAGTACTTTGCATCAGATAATGGCAAGATCTGGACAGAAAGACGTGCTTTGTCACATGTACCGCTATCTGATATCTATGCAGGTATGTGATAGTTGTGATATACAGTCTTACTGCTTGTCTAACACCACCGGCATTTCATTTGCTTTAATACAATGTGGTCTGTGTTTTACTTAATACATCTAGCATAATCGTATATAACCTAATGGGTAAAGTGTACAATAAAATATATGTTGTGGTAGCTAATATACAAGAGTCAGACCTAATTATTTAGGTGGTAACTGCCAGGTATAGTCAGCATATATTATGCTGTAAAGGGAGCTCTCAATATTATTATGTATTACTGTCCTTTATATCCCTCCTGGCACCAATACAGCTATACCGGATGATATCCTACATTGGATATCCATAACATTTCCACAAGAAAAAAATATTACTAGGTGATGTGAATGTTAATTGGTTGGACATAAACTCTAACTCCCCTACATCTAGCACGACATTATATGGTTTCACACAACTAAATAATAGCCCCACACATTATAGCAAGACATCAAATTCTCTATTAGACTGGAACCTAGTATCAGACCCTAGCAAATACTCCACCACAGGTACAATGTCAGACTCTCTCAGTGATCATCTCCCAGTCTCTATGACTAGACATCTCACCCATGCAGTTAAACAGCATATTTATAAAACAGCATGTAACCTTTCCAAGTTTAATCCAGAAATGTTCATTATTACACTGTCATCTATTAACTGGAACTTCCTAAAAATCCTCTCCCTAGACAATGCTGTAATTGAATTCAATACTTTTCTGAATATGCTAAACAGCCTTGCACCTCTTAGAAGAAAGAAACTGAAAACAAATAATGCAATTTGGCTATCCAAAAAGAGTGGATTGCTAATACATGATAGAGAAAAAGCATAGAAAGAACAGCAAAAATATAAAATGCCTCAATACCTTGAGAACTTCAGAATGATTTGCAATCGTACTAAAAAGCAAATAAATGAACACAAAAAGCTATGCTATAATAACTTTCAGAATAATGCTAAACACAACCCTAAAAAAATTGGACATCTGTTAGAAAAAATCCCAGCCAAAAATTCAGCACAAGCCCCTCCCTCAATAATTCATCACTTGAAAATGCAATACAGTTCAACTCTTATTTTATAGATAGTAAAGTATCTCTAACCAAGCATTCCTAAACATCTAATCCCTACCTTGCCCAACAGCCATGTGTCACCACATCCACTTTCGCCTTCAAAGCTGTGCCCACATCCTATATAAAACTGCTGTTAAACAAACTTAAACCATGCTCTTCAGTACCAAGTGAGTACCTAAAAATAGCAGCCAGTAGCATTGCCTATCCTGTCTCAATCCTAATAAATAGGTTAATCCAGGAATCCATGCTCCCTCTCTCTCTGGAAACTGTCACACATTATCCCTCTACACAATGGAAGAAATTCAACTTTAAACCTATAGGAATCTTATCTCCCTTCACCAAAATACTTGAAAAATGTATTAAAAAACAATTGCTAGCCTATCTCTTGCAGAAAGAACTCCTATCCCCTATACAACATGGCTTCCATCCTTCCCATAATACTAGCACTGCCCCTTTAACCTATATAGATGCTGTCAATAAAACTAGAGATAATGGCAACTAGTCGCTTCCTTATTTCTAGACTTGGCTAAAGCCTTTGAAACAGTTTGCCACAGCAAACTTCTACTTCAAATGTCATCATTTTCTCAGCCCATTCTTCTTTGGAAGAATATGTCCAAAAGGTATCGGTCAGTAAAATGGCACTCCACACTCTCCTTACCTTTCAGTCACCACTGGTGTAGCACAAGGCTCTAACCTTGGTCCCCTCCTCTTTAACATTTTCACCAACACCCTCTTTACTTCCACATAACAAGCCCCCCTAGTACAATATGTAGATGATTTCACTTTCATTTGCACTTCTGTTAACATGGTACACCTCCAAAAAAATTACTCTAGAAGTTTTAACAGCCACTGAAATATGACTTTGTAACTCACAACTAATGCTCAACCCAAAAAAGACCAAACTACTACTTTTTTCCCCAAATCCCTCTCTTATAAAAAAAAAACAAAATTAAAACGTCCTCTCTCTTGATAATACAACCACTGGCGTTACTTCACACAGCAAACTATTAATAGTGATAATGGATGATAATTTTACATTTGATCTGTATATACAAAATTGCATAAGGAAAAACTCATCAAAAACTAGGGAGGTCTTACAGAGCCAAAAACTTTCTCACCAACAAAACTGAAGCTACACTTACCACTATTTATCTCCTCCCCACATTTCTTTATGGCACTCCCATCTGTACTAACCTCCAGGCTTCACAAAAATAAAAACTTGAACAATGCTATAACAAAGTTGCGAAATTTGCAGCACATACCCCTTTCAGAACCCACCACTGTATAGCACTGAAAAGCCTTAATTGGTTAGAACTGCCACATCAATTAGCATATACATAGCTTCTTACCACGTATAAAATTATCCAGCATCCATCTGCCTGTCCAGCACTAGAAAACATTTTATACAACTATGTTCCCAGATGGTGATTGTGACCCAGTGACAAAAAACTCCTATCTGTCTACAAATCTAGCAAATCTGCCGGGCATTTTCTATACATGTACAAGGTTGCTAAGGCCTGGAACTCCTTACCTGTATCCATCAGGGCTATATCCTCCCTCTCATCTTTTAAAACTACTCTGAAAGATTTCCTAGCTAAAATCTGGCTTTGTTCTTGCCCAAAACCAGGACAAACTATATCCCTAAATGTGAACATGCACCGTTTCATTCCTTATGCCTCCTTACTCTCCCTTCTTCACTTACTTCCTTACTGCTATCTAATTCTGTTCCCTGACACTCTCTCTAAACATACCATAAGCCTGTTTTTCCCTCACTTCATATTGCAATGCTTATTTGTATTAGACTAGTTTATCTTTAATTTCTCTTCAAACTGTTTAACATTTCAGTAAATATTAAATGATTACCATGTACCTTGTATTGATACTTAACCAATGTTTTTATATTATGTCTAATTTGTTATAATTATTTGAACTGCAGATGTTTTTGTTTTATTTCTGAATATTGTAAAATTGTTGTTCTTTTGTAATAATTTGGAACATTTCTCCCTGGCCTCCGCTGAGAATGGACCTCTACCCAGTTAGGCCTTCTCAGTAATCAAATGGTAATAAATAAATACATTGTATGCAGTATTGTTAATCTCAAAATGTGAGGTAATAAATTTTATTTATTTATTCGTGACTACCACTGGCTCTTCACAATGACGATCTGTGACATAATGCAAATTGGCATCTGGGGATACTCTGGTTATAGGTGTTAATGAATGTAGTTATTGTACTTTGCAATGGAGAATGACATTTTTTTGCTGTACTCTTCTAGGCCAGATGCTCAAAGACGATGGTACGTCAATATGTCCTCTATTATGTTCTCAATCATTTTGCAATCGGTCATTGTGCCATTGATATTTACTACCATCAATGTCAATCTCTCCATCTTTCCCTTGCTTATGTTGATCACGTTGTTTGTCAACATTCTATTTTTGTCAGTCATTGCTTAACGATTTTTTTTTAGTGTCAACCAAAAGTACATTTGATATAGATATACACAGTGGATATAAAAAGTGTACACACCCCTGTTAAAATGCCAGGTTTTTGTGATATAAAAAATGAGACCACAATAAATCATTTCAAAATGTTTCCCACCTTTAATGTGACCTATAACCTGTACAATTCAATTGAAAAACAAACAAATCTGTTAGGGCAAAAAATATAAAAAATAAAAAAACGTACAATAAGCTGGTTGTATGAGTGCACACCCCTAAACTAATAATTTGTTGAAGCACCTTTTGATTTAATTACAGTATTCAGTCTTCTTGGGTACACACCTGCCATCAATTAAAGAGACTCTGATTAACCCCAAATAAAGTTCAGCTGTCCTAGTAGGATTTTACTGACATTTACTCAGTTGCCTGCTACAGCAAAAGCCATGGCTCGTAGAGAGCTTACAAAGCCCAAAGGGATCTCATTGTTGAAAGGTATCAGTCAGGAGAAGGGTACAAAAAAATTTCCACAGTATTGGATATACCATGGAACACAGTAAAGACAGTCATCAAAAAGCGGAGAAAATATGGGACAACAGTGACATTGAAAAGAACTGGACGTCCCTCTAAAATTGATGAAAAGACAAGATGAAAGCTGGCCAGGGAGGCTGTCAAGAGACCCACAGCAACACTGAAGAAGCTGCAGGAATTTCTGGCAAGTACAGGTTGTGTACTATATGTGACAACAATCTCCCGTATTCTGCATATGTTTGGACTATGGAGTAGGGTTGCAAGACAGAAGCATTTTCTTACACAGAAAAACATACAGGCCCAACTAGAAATTTTCAAAATAATGCTTCAAGTCTCACAAAAGCATGTGGGAAAATGTGTTATGGTCTGATGAGACCAAGGTTGAGCTTTTTGGCCACAATTCCAAAAGGTACGTTTGGTGCAAAAACAACACTTCGCATCACCAAAAGAACACCATCTCCACAGTGAAGTATGGTGGTGGCAGTATCATGCTTTGGGGTTGCTTTTCTTCAGCTGGAACTGATGCTTCAGTCAAGGTGGAGGGATTTATGAACAGTTCCAAATACCAGTCACTTTTGGCCCAAAACTTTAAGGTGTCTGCCAGAAAACTGAAGATGAAGAGGAATTTCATCTTTCAACGTGGCAATGACCCCAATCATACATCCAAATCAACAAAATAATGGCTTCACCAGAAGAAAATTAAAGTTTTGGAATGGCCCAGTCAGAGCCCAGACCTAAATACAATAGAAAATCTGTGGGTGACCTGAAGAGGGTTGTGCACAAGAAATGCCCTCGCAATTTGACAGATTTGGAGAGCTTTTGCAAGGAAGAGTAGGCAAATATTGCCAAGTCAGCATACGCCATGCTGATAGACTCCTACCCAACAAGGCTGAATGCTGTAATTAAATCAAAAGGTGCTTCAACAAAGTATTGCTTTAAGGGTGTGCACACTTATGTAACCAGCTTATTGTACACTTTTTATTTTTTTATATTTTTCCTCCTAGCAGACTTGTTTGTTTTTCAATTGAATTGTACAGGTTATAGGTCACAATAAAGGTGAGAAAAGTTTTGAAATGATTTATTGTGATCTCATTTTTTTATTTCACAAAAACCTGGCATTTTAACAGGTGTGTATACACGTTTTATATCCACTGTAGATATATATATATATATATATATATATATATATATATACACACTCACACACACACACACACACACACACACACACACACACACACACACACACACACACACACACACACACACACACACACACACACACACACACACACAATAATATAGGATGAAGTGCGACCAGAACTGTCACAAGCATTCCTGTTGCAAGACCAGAAAGCTGTGCAAACTGCAAAAGTCAAAAGGTGCAGAGGGAGAGAAAGAAAGAGAGACAGAACGTGAGACCGACAGAGAATAGGACTCCCAAAGTCATGTGTGTGAGTGTAGTTGGACAGACTTAATGACTGTTCCTCTGTTAAAAATGATTCTAAGGACAGAACGTTTCATTACTGAAAAACATTTTGTGAACATGTACAAGGGTTCATTTTGATGTAGTAAGCCCATGGCATGAACAATGTATAGTTAATATATGCTGTTTTTGTAGCTTTTCAAGGTTATAGGGCAACAATGACAGGAAAGGGAATTGGGAAACATTACACTGCCGCCTGACCAGAGAAAGACCATGCAAATGATATGCCACAGTGATCAACCACCATAACAGAACCACTCATCAGATGATCAGATATATTATCTCAAATATTACAATTGCAAAACACACAGAAATAAATATTTCTGTGAGGGGTATTCCACCTTTTTCCCCTAAGTTGGGGCTGCACCACCCACACCCATTACTTCTCCTTCTTTGATATATATAAATATGAATAAAGGGAAACACTTGATAATGACTAATGCATTCTGTTTCCACTTTTGTTTACTTGCACACTCTTCAGCACTGTAGCCAAATGGTGAGAAAAATCAGAATGCTGCCAGAACTCAGAAAGAGATATTTGATCAATGGAACTTGATTAGTCATCATTTGATGATCAGCTCTACAATCAATTTTGAAAAAAAGGGGCAATGCTTTATGTGGGCAAGCAGCTTAAATCCTAATGGGCTGGTCACAGGAAGTCACATATCATGTGACTTCTTACCTTAGCTTGAAGCTCTGCAGTATGAACATACACCTTAAGGAGTTTAGAGTCTGCATCCTGTGTCTCTATCATATTTGCTCACCAGTCCATGAAGTGTGAGCAGAACTGGTCACATGATAAAACCTTGGAGAAACCTCCTCACAGAGGCTGGAAAAAAGATTAAATCCCCAAAATCACCCGTGCACATGCCTTGAGATGTACGAGGTAAAGTAATGTAGAGCAGTGCCAGAAACACCACAGTAGGTTCACAGCATATCTCTCACCTGTATAGATTTTCTCAAAATGTCCAGATTTTTGCCTTATATTTTTAGACTATTCCTCAGAAAGTCTGTGGCTTTTGGGCAAACATTTGAAGAGTCACTAAACAATGACATAGATTTTAGTTTCAGACTTTATATCCTTGAGAGAATGCATGCCAACACAAGAGTCTGTTATACTAGCAACTTCCTAAGTTTATGAGAACAATATTTAAAATCTGCCCCTAGTTTGGGGCCCATCATTTCCGTTTTGTCCAGATTTCTTGTGCTCAGAGGTTGGGAGGTATGGTGCATGAGTAAGCAGTCAGCATACCTGCCACATGCTGCTGATAAATCAGAAAGGATCCGGCTGGAATAACATTGTAAATCTCTTTATCTCTGACAGGTCATGAAGTATCCTTACAAGGGCAGCAGCTGAAATAGGAGGGGTAAGAAATTAAATGGCAATAGATAATTGGAATTATTCAAAGTGTATAAATTTTACTTTCTCATTAAACCTACTTATACGCTGTGTAGATCTGAACCTGGTTTCTGAAAGACCAGTGCATAATAAACTCTTTTTAAGGATGTTGAAATTACATATGGCCTTAATGAAGTATAGAGATTTTAGAAAATAACCACAGCAAAAAAATCCAGGTAAGATTCAATAATCTTGGTTGGCTGTAGATTGTCTCTGCATATAGCTGAACTCATACCTCTCAACTTTTTCACTCAAGAGTTCTGGACAAAGGCAAAAATAATGAGGGACAAAGGCCTCAAATCAGGAACATTTTTAAATGCTCATGTAATACACGTAAAAAATTAAAAGAACATGTTTTGTGCCACCATATATCTTCTCATCTATAATCACTGACTACTGATCGACTGCAGTCCTCAGTGATTTGCCAGAAAATCAAAAATAATATGATGGACAGGGCAAAATACGAAGCAAAATCAGAGACAGGTGAGATAACGGCTGAGCATAAGCTTGAAACCATCCTAATTGCTATTGCTATTATAATATTCAGCCAAAGGAAATCCTGTCCAGTACCATGCTAGAAGCCCAAGGACTTTTCCATGCCCACTCAACATGCTCCTGAGAGTTTACAATCTCACCCAGTCAGCATTATCACTAAATCACTAAGAATTGTTAACACGCTCTCAGGAGAGGAACATGGCATCTTTACTGAACTAACTGGGCTGCACAACTAGTCTAAAGTACAGAAAAAATGTTATTGTTTAGTACAGTTAGTAAACAGCTTGCCCAGTACAATAATCATAGGTGACTCAGTAGTGAGGCACACTGATGTCCCACTCACTAGGTTGAATAAGGAGAAGGTAACAGTCAGGTGCCAGAATCTGACACAAAACACATGTACTCAGGTCACACCACAACAAGTACAAATGTCACTCTGTCATTGTCCATGTAGGTGTGAATAACCTGAGATGCACCTCCCTGGACTACATGAAAAGAGATATGGAGGAGCTCTCGGATTATGTAGCCCAGGCAGGTATGACCTTAGCCCTGAGCAACATCCTGCCATTGCCAGAATGATACCGCAATACAAACAGAAAATGATTGACTTCAACAATTGGCTTAGTTTCTGGTGTCATTTTTAAGAGGATCCAGTATCTGTCTGCTTGGGATGACATGATTGACAGACCTCAATGCTTTGCCAGAGATGGCCTGAATCTGTCACCCCTGGGTTTCCAGGTACTGGCTAAGGCTCTTACCACTCCTATAGTGCCTTTTTTAGGCAGTGTTCCAAAGACCAAATTACCACCATAACAGTTATAAATAAATGCAATCTGAGGGTCATGCTGCTCAATGCTAGAAGTCTAAATCTCAAGAAGCACTTGCTCGGAGCACTCCTTAAAATGGAGAACATCGACATTTATGTTGTAATGGAGACCTGGTTTAAAGCAGCAGAAAGCACCCCTGAGCTACCAGGCTATAACTCATTCCACACCTTTTAGACCCAGAACATGGACCAAAGCTCCAAAGGTGGTGGTGTGTCCGTATTCATAAAGGATATGCACACCTCCAAACTAGTAGCCCAGCATAACGCATCTGAGATACTCCAGGTACAACTAACATTGGGTAAGATGATGATTCCGGTTGTAGCCTGCAAGAGGTCCCCAACCATGTTCTAAGACTCTCACTCCACATTCCTAAGCACCCTGGAAACTATTAAGATCCAACCCAATACTCTCATACTAGGTGACTTCAACTACCCCATCAACTGGGAAAGCTACTCATGCACCAATGCACTGGCCCAACGCTTCCTGGAATTCATCAATTCCAATGCCCTGAACCAGCTCATTCTTACCCTCACTAGAGGAAACAACATCCTTGACCTGGTTATTACTAACATGGGCAACAGTTGCTCTACACCAATAGTCAATTCCTCCCTGGTTAGATCCAACCACAAACTAATCACCATGGAAATCCACATCTCACACACACCCCTGCAAAGGTATCCACCATGAAAAACTTCTCCACAACTGACTTTGGGCTCCTAAAAATAGAGGTGGCTAACTTCACAGCACCCATGCCAATGGAAAATAGATGCATGACTGCTGAATCATACACCAATGCACTGTACGAACACGTACATAAATGTATGGAACTAGCCATACCCAACAGAACCAAGATGCTCTCCTCCAAAAAAAGGAAGCCAATCTGGTGTCCGGTGCCATTAACAAACTGTACAACAGAAGGAAGAAACTGTTGCATAAAAAGGTGAAGCCCCAAGACTGGAAAAAATTCCCTTATTAGCCTCAACAAAAATCTGAGATCCCTCATCAAAACCTCCAAAGCCAGTTATGAAGGCAGAATTGTGAGAGACATCAAAAACAACCACAAAGCCTTCTATAGTTATATCAAGAATCTCCACTGCAATACCCAGATTTGCTCAGAGTTAAGGACCAATCGCAATACCATTATAATGCCAGGCACCCAGCATTACTGCAGTACAGGTTAAAGCTGCATTGTCCAAGGCCAAGAATACAGCTTCCATGGGACCCGACAATATCCCTGGCTGTGTTCTACATAAATTACAAAGTGAACTGGCACCACATCTCACAGCCTTACCTCAGGCTTTGTCCCTACCAAATGGTACACTGCTACAGTCATCCCTCTCCCTAAAGGAGGAGCGACTACAGACCCTGGAAATTGTCACCCCATTAACCTGATGAGTCTGATATGTAAGGCTATGGAGGGCATCATCATGGACCTAATTAACAAGGATACAGGGAATCTCCAAACTCTAGATCCCACGCAATTTGGTTTTGTAAAAGGTAGATCATGCATGCTCAACCTGCTTGACTTCTTTGAGTCAGTCACCAGAGCTGTGGATGAAGATAAGGCAGTTCATACAGCCTACCTCGATTTGGCCAAGGTCTTAGATATCATTTCTCACTCAGGAATTATTCATAAACTCATCAAACTAGGCATCAATCCCTATATTGTTAGGTGGGTTGCAAATTGGCTCACAGATAGAACCCACAATGTGAAAGTAGTGGACTCCAAGTCAGACTGCCGACCAGTCATGAGTGGAGTCCCACAGGGATCAACTCTGGGTCCTCTCCTGTTTGGCATCTACTTCTCAGAAGTCCAGGCCAACACAGAGGGACTCTGGCTGACCAAGTTTGCTGACGACTGCAAGCTGGGAGCCATTATTAACTCCCCAAGTGATGCAGACATCCTACAGAAAGGTCTCACTGAGATCAATGACTGGTGTCAAAACCATGGCCTTAAGCTTAATGCCAAAAAAATGCGTCATCATCCCCTTTGGGGAAAAACTCAGTTCCCACTAATTACCACATCTATGGGAGCCCACTGAACCCTGACGGCATTATTAGAGATCTGGGGACACAGGTTGACAGCAATCTCTCCTTCAACCACCACATTGCCACTGTGGTCAGAAAGTCCTTCGATGTGGCACATCTCATTACCAAGGGTTTTCCATCCAGGAAGAAATAGGTCATCATTTCTCTCTACTCTTCCCTCATTAGACCAGTCATAGAGTATAATACCCATTTGGCATGTACTTCACTAGACACCTGCAACAGCTGGAGAGGCCAGAAAAGTACCTCACAAAGTGGATCCTAGGCCTTAAACACATGTCCTACATGGACAGACTCAAAAAACTCCAGCTATTCTCTGTCTCATATTGTCTACTAAGAGGTGATCTCTGCTTGACTGACAAAGCCATGTCTGACCAAGTTCTGTTAGAAATGCTACATCTAAAGAAATCCCAATCCCTCCTCACCACACGCTCCACAGACCTCAACCTCATTACCACATTCAACAGAACATGCTGGAGGGGCAGGTTTATAACCCAGAGACTGCCCATGCTCTGGAATAGACTTCCCATACATGTCAAACAGAGCACCTTACTGGCCCTATTCAAGAGAAATCTTGATGAGTGGATGGGAAATAGAAAGTTCACCCTGGGAATCACTCCAGTGGCTCTAATTGATAGAGGCACTGGGAACAAACATCGGGCAGCGCAATGCCAGGGCACTTCTATGGGCTAGGCTTGTAAAGGCTCCATGACCATTAGCCTAGTACACACCTATGAACCCATGAACCTATGAGGTCACAAAAATTACCCTTGCTAAGATCTTTGCTTTATTATGGGAGACTCCTGGCTGACAGCATAAATGATTAAAGATTTGAGTTATTTTGATTTATTCATTTTGTACTTATTTATTGACTGTGTAAGCCTACTGGATAAACTGTGACTTTTCAGAGGTGACCCAGGAGCACTGTTCAGGTAATAAACTTGCCCAAAGTCATACAGTGAGCAAATAAAGGTGGAAGGAATCCAACCCTGCACCACACACTTATTAGCAGCTTAGAGATTTAGTCCTCTGTGCTAACTGCCAGCTGGCAACAAACTGCTTCCTGCGACTGTGAGCAAGTCAATTTACCAGAAGGAGATCCATCCCACCCCTGCAAATAGACAATCTGTCCAGTGTGCTTATATCATAGTAAGTCAGTTCACAAATAGATAAAATAAAAATAATCAATACATAAATCTATGACTCTATGATTCTAAATTAATTTCTGTCTAGTAAATACAATAATGTTCAGTCAGCCTAAGGCTGTCCTTAAAGAACCTGCTTAACTACAGTTTTGCTCTAAGATTATAGAGATCTTGGTTAAACCAAAGTTCATTAGTCCTGATTAAAACTGGACATACGTAGCATGGACTGGCCTGACAAACAGTATTAGTAATGGTTCTATTACTGACCAGTACAACCATTGCTGGGTTATAGTTAAGGCACAGCTAATCCAATATAATGACCAGAACATTATTAGGAACATTACTTAAATTCCTGTACTGAAATAGTTCAAAGCTGGGTGACTTAACCAGGGGATGTTTAGACTGAAGTGTATCAAAAGGTTGTCTGACAAGAAGACAAGACCTGCATCCAAGTTTGAGTGGACCTAGATGGACTTGCACCATATTTTACACATATACACTATGCAGTTAGAGATTCTTGAATGTCAGGACATACCAACTACATCTTTCTGTAAGCAATCTGTTCCTTTAATGGAGCCCCAGGATAATGATGGTAGCATCGGCTGTCTTTAAAAATACAGCTATTAGCCATTAAATTCAAGTATAGCCAGAGCGACAGCATCATTATGAAAAGAAGAAAGTATTAAGGACCTCTGAAGTATGAATAGTGTTCTCATGTAAATAGCTGGTGGCACAATGAAAGAGGACAATATAATGCACTTGGGGTAAAATGTGATTTTATCTGTCTCCTTATACTGATAAAATTGTATCTTATATTAATACTGATACAATTGCATAACTGAAATTACAGACAAATGGATGGGTACAGCACCTCTGCAAACATTCATTTCTTGCAAGAGGGCTCATTTTATCCGCATAGCTAATTATGTACATAATGACTGCTTATCAGAATCAGAAAGATGTGCATAATTGCATCTGAAAAACAAAAACAACAGGAAACCAGTTATTAAAAAAGACACTGTAAGTGCTTATAACATTAGCAGAAAATCTATAAAGGGGATTCTTGTTTTGCGCTTCAGATTTGTGTACTCTGAGATAAACACAAAGGACGTTTTTTTTCTTTGCTTTGCTGTGGTAAGTCTAACTAAAGAAGGTATGGTTATAACAAATAAGTAAATTAAAATAATAATAAAATGAATTATTGTGGTTCAGAAATATTTCAGAATATCTTCACTACTAGTAATTTACCAACAAATCATTAATCTGGGCAAACAGGAAATTCATTTAAGTATACATTTTTAATCTTGATTCAGAGGCAAGTACTATCACTATTCTTAATTTACCTACACATGACTGATCTTAGCAAGCAAAGATAAATATGTGGTTTTTCAATACTGACAAGACTGTATCACATTGCTAATGTGTATAGGTTCCTAGGTTGATAGGTATATACTAGGCTAACAGCCGCTGCGGCCTTTATAAGCCTAGCCATGTATCCCAATTATATTCCACAAGATTATGCATCTTAGAAGTTATTTTAAAGATTTGAGTTGTTTTGATTTATTCATTTTTTACTTATTTATTGACTGGGTAAGCCTACTGGATAAATTGTGTGTATATGTAATCTAGGGAAAGATGTATAGACTGCCTCTTTCCATTAGAAAGATAGATGGTAGACCCAGGGTGTATTTCCAATTTCTCATCCATTGGTCCAGGTTATAGGGCTATATATATTATAGGGCTAGGGAAGAGCTCTGCTTCACATGGGTAGGAAGCCTGATTCAGAGAAACATACCTGTCCCAGCATGTCCTATTTTTGTCACAAGCAAAGTTTAAATCCCTAGATCAAGGAACTGTGATGCTATTTGTTTTGCGGATATGTGAAAGGTCCATCAGAGTGGGATCCAAGGATGTCCTGTATGCCAGGCCCAGATCACCTCACAACAGTCTGCAGGAAACAGAGTACAGAGACAGAGTCTTGAAGTCATTTGCTTAGGATATGCTATATATTCCTGTCTTAAATCAACAGTGCCAGCATATAGACAGCAGTCTTATTCTGTTTAACTGATCACCTATGTATTCATAAATTATTAAATAAGAAGTCATATAAGAACAATATTAATAATGAATTGTTTTCACAAGTATCCAGTCTGGCTAGCACTAAAGTCATCAGTTTGCATGTGAAATGTGTTGTATATAAAATATGACACTGGGCAAGTGTTATACTTCTATTTTTCATTTGTATACATTTTTAATGAAATGATGATGAAAACAAAACAATATGTGAATAGTAGAATAAAATACTTATGTAAAAACTAGTCTTTTGGTCACATGCTCAGTAAAAATGTTATTGTAGAATTCTTAAATTCATTCAGTATTCTATTTGTAGAAAAATGTTATTTTTCTAAACAATGGAATCTGTATTAAAATAACCTCTATGACTGCATGTGTATCCCTACTGGTCCTAAAGGTTATGGGTTCTGATGCAGTGGGCTACATATATAAAAATATATCCCACCCACAGTGTTCTGGGTTCACCTTCACCAAGAACTCCCTCCCTGCCAGGTAATGATTCAGAACTAATAGAAAACGAGGCTTTTCTCACCTGAAGAAAGATGACCCACCTAAAAATGGAACATTTTAATTTAACATTATTAAAGTAAGCACACGGAGAAATAAATGGGGCAGATATACCCAGAGTTCAGTAGGGCAATGCCAAAAACAATGTTGCAACCTGACACAACAGTTGTCTCCTCACTGAGATGTTTATGTCATTTAAGATTTATCTGAATATGGAAATGTGCCATAAGTTAAGTTAATGTATTTATTTTACATTTGTTTACTGGGAAAGTCCGACTGGACACAGGTTCTTTTTCAGCAGATGCCAGGGGAGAAAAGCTCAATTTCTACATAATAAATCAATACAATACAAAAGACAGAAAAAATAAATACAGTACATGAAGAAATAATAGTGGTTTGCATAAAAACAATGTCATGTTTTTTAAGTACAAATTCTGGATTAGTAATTCGATAAGATTTAGATTTGCAATGTAATCAAGCCATTTGGTGAGAGAGAAAATATACAAATCCTAGCACTTAATAAAGACTGACACATCTGCTAGAATATAATACAGAAGGAAGTTCCAGCTTCAGAGGCATAGTGAAGACATTCATATGGAGTTTCTAGTTTAGGAGGGATGGGAATTGGGCTATCCTGTAAAGTTGCAGGGACAGAGACAGGAGTTAAAACGACAAGTTTAAATGAGCTACTACAGTGTTTAATTAATTATATTCACTGCATAGAGTTTAAAGTGGAATATTTAAAGTTAAATTTAAATGTAAAATGAAAGAGGCCATGTCTCTTCTAAACAGTGGCAGTAAAGACATAAATTAAATAGCTATATAATGAAAGTATAGTGTTTTAAGCATAACATCGAATATGAATAATGTATAATAATAATAACACAGTCTGAAAAGTAATAATCCAAAGCTTCTGAAGTAGCATAATAGCTACAATGTAAGAAAGTGGTATCAAAAATCATATAAGTACCTTAAGAGTTTCTCTCTCTCTCTCTCTCTCTCTCTCTCTCTCTCTCTCTCTCTCAAAACAATGATTAATTGAAATTTATAGACAGCATTATTTATGTACAAGCTGGTAGCTACAGTGAGAAATGTTATACAGAAAATAAGTTCTGCACCCTGCAGTTTTATATATGTATATATGTATGGGTTTTTAGAATGTTACATCAACTACCAGAAAAAGAGAGGTGATGCAATTATTAACAGAAGATCAAAGTGCAGAATTCTGGGAGTACAAAAATGATAATAATAATAACTGTGGGCAGGGTGTTTATCAGTGGCATAGGTTGGGTCCACAGTACCACAGAGAAGAATCAAGCATTCCAAATCCTGCAGTATAATCATAGGCTGCCTGCTATCCTAAAACTCAGCAATTTGTGATGGGTATTTTCTTTTTTGTTGCTTTTTTATTAAATTTCTTCAGATATAAGCTTTCATTATTTTAAAATATTATCATAATTAAAACTGGAAATCTCAACATTTTGATAAGAAAGAAAAAAACATTTTGGAAATGATAATATGTCCTAGTGAGTAAAAAAGGTATGAATACTGTGATTTTTTGTGTGGTACAATTTTAAGAGATATGTGTTAAACTTTTTTTTCCAGCAGTAGATTAACTTGCAGTATCACAGACCAAAATGTAACTATGCATAGTGTTAGTTTTAAATAAAACTCATACTTTAATGTTAAATGCAGGCTTCCCTTCCATTTATTCTGTACTTATAATATACTGTGCCCTGTGTAACTTTTTAACTTGTGTCATTTATATTATCCTACTTTTAAAGAGCATAAATTCTTAGTTCATTATTTTATGATTCCTATCTACATCTTTTTTACAATATGAAACTGAAATGAAAACTTTAAATTTCCATAAGAGTGCAGCTTTCCAAGCACTGATGACTATATCTGATCTTTATTAACTGTTTGCCTCACACTTGCTTCCAAGTTTTTTTAGATCTTACTAAAAGAATTGTTAGATGAACACATTATATTCTTTGCTTTAATTCTTCCCCATGCCAACAACACGTAGCAAGCTGCTCTCTTTTTCTCTCTCTGTCATTGTTTCATTCATTCCCTTTGCAGTACGAGATTTATACAATTTAGGGTTGCTGGCAATCCAGAGATTATCTAAGGAACTAAGAGGTATAAAGACATGGAATAAATCCAGGATGGTACACCTGTCTATCATAGAATGCTTGCACACTTGTTCACAACTAACTGCACACAGACCTACACTCCTGTGGACAATTTTGAGGATAAACAGTTCACATATTGGTATGTCTCTAGTCTATTAGAAGAAATCTGAGAGCCCCTAGAAACTGACACATACATATGGGGGATATGCAAAGTCTGAATGGAGGGCACCCCAGCTGGAAATCAAACCCAAATACCATCAGCTGAATTTCTCTGCCAGCCATCCTTTTATTTTATTTATTTATTTTCAGAAATTGTAGTTGCCCCAGAAATATATTATTCAAGCCTTTTTTGGACATAAGTTTCCACCTTCCGTACAAAGTCAGTGCACTGTTCACAATGCATATAGTGATGACCCTTCGTGTTAGTATGTTCACAATGCATATAGTGATGATCCTTCATGTTAGTATGTGCACAATGCATATAGTGATGATCCTTCATGTTAGTATGTGCACAATGCATATAGTGATGATCCTTCATGTTAGTATGTGCACAATGCATATAGTGATGATCCCTCCTGTTAGCATGTGCACAATGCATATAGTGATGATCCTTCATGTTAGCATGTGCACAATGCATATAATGATGATCCTTCATGTTAGTATGTCCACAATGCATATGGTGATCCTTCATGTTAATATGTGCACAATGCATATAGTGATGATCCTTCGTGTTAGCATGTCCACAATACATAATAGTAATGATCCTTAATGCCAGTATGTCCATAATGCATATAGTGATGATCCTTCATGTTAGCATGTGCACAATGCATATAGTGATGATCCTTCATGCTAAAATGTCCACAATGCATATAGTGATGATCCTTCATGTTAGCATGTGCACAATGCATATAGTGATGATCCTTCATGTTAGTATGTCCACAATGCACATAGTGATGATCCTTCATGTTAGTATGTCCACAATGCACATAGTGATGATCCTTCATGTTAGTATGTGCACAATGCATATAATCATAATCCTTCATGTTAGTATGTGCACAATGCACATAGTGTTGATCCTTCATGTTAGTATGTGCACAATGCATATAATCATAATCCTTCATGTTAGTATGTGCACAATGCACATAGTGTTGATCCTTCATGTTAGTATGTGCAAAATGCACATAGTGATGATCCTTCATGTTAGTATGTGCACAATGCATATAATCATAATCCTTCATGTTAGTATGTGCACAATGCACATAGTGTTGATCCTTCATGTTAGTATGTGCACAATGCACATAGTGATGATCCTTCATGTTAGTATGTGCAGAATGCGCATACTGATGATCCTTCATGTTAGTATGTGCACAATGCATATAGTGATGATCATTCATGTTAGTATGTCCACAATGTATATAGTGATCATCCATCATGTTAGTATGTGCACAATGCATATAGTGATGATCCTTCATGTTAGTATGTGCACAATGCATATAGTGATGATCCTTCATGTTAGCATGTCCACAATGCATATAGTGATGATCCTTCATGCTAGTATGTCCACAATGCATACAGTGATGATCCTTCCTGTTAGCATGTGCACAATGCATATAGTGATGATCCTTCATGCTAGTATTTCCACAGTGCATATAGTAATAATCCTTCATGTTAGCATGTGCACAATGCATAGAGTGATGATCCTTCATGTTAGTATGTGCACAATGCACATAGTGATGATCCCTCATGTTTTTATGTCCACAATGCATATAGTGATGATCCTTCATGTTAGTATGTGCACAATGCACATAGTGATGATCCTTCATGTTAGTATGTGCACAATGCATATAATCATAATCCTTCATGTTAGTATGTGCACAATGCACATAGTGATGATCCTTCATGTTTGTATGTGCACAATGCACATAGTGATGATCCTTCATGTTAGTATGTGCACAATGCACATACTGATGATCCTTCATGTTAGTATGTGCACAATGCATATAGTGACGATCCTTCATGTTAGTATGTGCACAATGCACATAGTGATGATCCCTCATGTTAGTATGTCCACAATGCATGTAGTGATGATCCTTCATGTTAGTATGTGCACAATGCACATAGTGATGATCCTTCATGTTAGTATGTGCACAATGCATATAATCATAATCCTTCATGTTAGTATGTGCACAATGCACATAGTGATGATCCTTCATGTTTGTATGTGCACAATGCACACAGTGATGATCCTTCATGTTAGTATGTGCACAATGCACATACTGATGATCCTTCATGTTAGTATGTGCACAATGCATATAGTGATGATCCTTCATGTTAGTATGTCCACAATGCATATAGTGATGATCCTTCATGTTAGTATGTCCACAATGCATATAGTGATGATCCTTCATGTTAGTATGTGCACAATGCATATAGTGATGATCCTTCATGTTAGTATGTCCACAATGCACATAGTGATGATCCTTCTTGTTAGTATGTCCATGATGCATACAGTGATGATCCTTTGTGTTAGTATGTGCACAATGCATATAGTGATGATCCTTCATGTTAGTATGTACACGCACAATACACATAATAATAGCCCAACCCCGGCCCAAGACCAATACAAATCAACCAGACATTTGACTAAGATCCAGCCATCCATATTTAATGAAACCTTAGCTAAAGTAAATTGGGAACCTCTCAAATCCCTACCACCTAGTGAGGCTGTTGAATTTTTTAAATCAACATTCCTAGACATCCTAAATAGGCAAGCACCCACCCGCCAACAATGAATAAAACATTACCATGCAAGCTGGTTCTCAAAATCCACCAAAGAAGTCATGTCCACAAGGGATAAAATCTGGAAATCATGGCAGAAAAACACAGACCCCTCAATTCTGCTACAATACAAGCAACTCCATAACCATACAAAACATCTAATAACCAGTGATAAAAAAGCCCACTACCTTCACCTACAAAGCTAACATAAAAATAATCACCAAAAATTCTGGTCCTCCATTAACCAACTATTACACCCAGCCTCACAAAGCAATCCATCCCCTGACCCACACAAAATCTCTTCTGAACTTGCCACCCTCTTCAAATTCTACTTCACTGACACCATAGCTAACCTGACTATCACCTTTCCTGCAGTTAACACCACCATCACCAAGACAGCTGATGACCAAATCATCCCAAAAAACAATCCTACCCTCAACTCCAACCTAAAATTCATAGGTTCATAGGTTCATAAGTAAGTAGTAGGCTATTGGCCCTAGGGTCTATACAAGCCTAGCCAAAAAGGTACCCTGGCTTTTGCCACGCAAGAAAATTATTCTCCTGTGCCCCTGTCAAGCAGAACTACAGAAGTGGTCCCCAGGGTGAATTTCCTATTACCCATCCAATCATCAATTCTCCCTCATACCCACTGCCACAACAAAAAACAATGTTACTTATGCTAAAACCCTAGCCCATGACAATCTACCCCCACACTTCCTGCAGCTAGCTACAAACTCTATAGCCTGTCCCATCCGCATAATCATTAACAGATCGATTAAAGAATCCCCTGTCCCTGACATTTGGAAAAAAGCATTTATTCTCCCCTTACACAAAGGCACACCAACACAGACACCACAAACTTTCAATCCATAGCAATTTTCTAACCCGTCTCTAAAATACTGGAAAAATGCATCCATGCCCAACTCCACAACCACCTGCTTGAAAATTAAATTCTATCACCCACTCAACATGGTTTCAGACCAGGACACAGAGCCACTACTGCCCTCCTCTCTTTTCTTGTTACAGTTAACCGGGCAAAGGATTCTAGTAAAATAATCGCTTCTCTTTTCCTCGACCTCTCCAAAGTTTTCAATACCATTTCCCACACTATCCTTCTCTCTAAACTATCCACCCTCCACATTTTCCCACCTACCCTACAATGGTTCAACAGCTATCTGTTCAATAGGCAGCAATCCACCAAATGGCAACAGTCTTACTCTCCCTTCCTCAATACTTCCACAGGGGTACCCCAAGGCTCCATACTTGATCCTCTCTTATTTAGCATTGTTATTAACAACTTTCACTCCACTCTCCCACATTGCACAGTAATCCAGTATGCTACAATAATATGCATTGCAAATTCCAGCTCTGAACTCCAGCAAATCACCAGAATGCCTTCAACTCTACTGAGTCCTGGATGCTCAACAATCATATTGCCCTAAATCCAAAAAAAAGCTAAACTAGTAATTTTTACCCCTAAGAAAACTACTCTCCTAGATAAAGAAACTCTTTACTATACAACCCCAAGACAATACCACTACAGAAGATGCCCCACACACTAAACTGCTAGGCATTATTATAGATGAAAGCCTTAACTTTGACCTACACATAAACAATAACATCAAAAAAACACACCAAAAACTTGGTATGCTCTACAGGCGACAACAAATTCTTAGCCTCTCTATTAGACAAACCCTTGCAACTATGTTTTTATTACCATCTCTCCTTTATGGTGCCCCTCTCCTCACTAATATCCAAAATTCTACAAAATCCAAACGTGATATATGTTTCAATAGAATAGCCAAATTTGCTACCAAGGCCAAATTCTCATCCCACCACTGTAACTTACTGAAACAATTAGGCTGGCTGGAACTCCCCCCACCATCTCTCATTTATCCAACTAAATAGAGCACACAGAATAATCTATAGACCCAAAGACTGGCTTGCTACTTGTCAAATATCAACCCAGCAGGCAACTAAGATCTGAAAATCATCTACTTCTAAAAGTAGAAAAGCCCACCTTACCTGCTGGTCAACTTCTCTTCTCCTTCACCGTCGCCAGACTATGGAATTCACTTCCACCTTCTATAAGAAACACAGGCTGCACCACCATCTTCAAACAAATACTGAAACAACATTCAACTCTTACTGGCTATGTACCTGCTCTATAACAACTCTTCCTGGCTGTGTACCTGCTCTATAACAACTCTTCCTGGCTATGTACCTGCTCTGTAACCTAACATCTTCCTTCTCCTTATATGATAACTAAATTCCTGTGCTTTTTTTCTACCAGTGACTGATGATACTTTCTCCATATTTATTATTTTTTTTATCATCACTTGTTGATACTGGTACAATAATGCTGATTAATAGATCGCTGTTTATACTGTACAGTAATGCTGACTAATATATCTCTGTTTATACCTCTCTGATTGAATTCATCTGGCAACCAACTAAATTCCTGATTTTATGTATATATGCTGTATATATTACTGTAATCAAACCAACTAAATTCCTGCCTTTTTTGTATATATTCCTTATATATTACTGTAATTACTATGTTCATAGGTTCATAGGTACATAGGTAAGTACTAGGCTATCTGCCCATGGGCATTTATAAGCCTAGCCACAGAGTGATGGCTTTCACCTCCCCATTAGATTAGTAACCTGGGCCTCTGTCAACAGGGCTCCTGAAGTGATCCCAGGGTAGAACTTACGATTACCCATCCACTCATCAAGATTTCTCTTGAAGAGAGTCAGAGAGGAGCTCTGTCGAATACTGATTGGGATTCTGTGGATGTGCAGCACATTCATGGATGTGCAGCACTATTTCTACTTATGTACCAATTAATGTTTAATTTGTTTATGTATCTATGTTCTTGTCGGAGATTTTCTCCCCGGGCCACCACTGAAAATTGGCTCTTTTAGGCCCAGTGGACTTTCCCGGTAAACAAATGCAATAAAATAAAATAAATAAATAATGGCCTTTATATGCTGTTATGTGCCCAATGCATATAGTGAGGGTCTTTATATGTCAGTATGTGCACAATGCACATACAGATGGTCTTTATATGCTATTATGTGCCCAATGCATACAGTGAGGGTCTTTATATGTCAGTATGTGCACAATGAGATAGTAATGGCCCTTATGTGTCATTACATGCACAATGCACATAGTAATTGTCCTTACATGTCAGAACATGCACAAATAACATAGCAGTGGTCTTTATATGCTATTATGTGCCCAATGCATACAGTGAGGGTTTTTATATGTCAGTATGTGTACAATGCACATAGATATGGTCTTTATATGCTATTATGTGCCCAATGCATTCAGTAAGGGCCTTTCTATGTCAGTATGTACACAATGCGATAGTGAGGGTCATTATGTGTTAGTACATGCACAATGCATATAGTGATGCTCTTTATATGTCAGAACATGCACAATGTACACAGGGATGGTCTTTATATGCTATTATGTGTGTAATGCATACAGTGATGTTCTTTATATGTCAATATGGGCACAATGAGATAGTAATAGGCCTTATGTGTCAGTACATGCACAATGCATATAGTGATGCTCCTTATATGTCAGAACATGCACAATGCACATAGGGATGGTCTTTATATGCTATTATGTGTGTAATGCATACTGTGAGGGTCTTTATATGTCAGCATGTGCACAATGAGATAGTAATGGTCCTTATGTGTCATTACATGCACAATGCACATAATAATTGTCCTAACATGTCAGAAAATGCACAAATAACATAACAGTGGTCTTTATATGCTATTATGTGCCCAATGCATACAGTGAGGGTCTTTCTATGTCAGTATGTGCACAATGACATAGTGAGGTCCTTATGTGTTGGTACATGCACAATGCACATAGTGATGCTCCTTACATGTCAGAACATGCACAAAGCACATAGGGGTGGTCTTTATATGGTATTATGTGTGTAATGCATACAGTGAGGGTCTTTATATGTCAGTATGTGCACAATGAGATAGTAATGGTCCTTGTGTGTCAGTACATGCACAATGCACATAGTGATTTTCCTTACATGTCAGAACATGGGCAAAACACACAGTGATTGTCTGTACATGTAAGCACATGCATCTAAGCACTTCCAATGTCAGTAAGTGTGCCTTCCATGTCTAAAACCATTTCTGCACAGATATAAGCCATAGCCTTCACCAGATGATGCTCCTGTGGCAGCATTTCTATTTCTAGATTTTCTCCTCACTCTCCTCTCAGCATGGGTGAACTGAATTGGATTTTCACTCCCATCTCCTCACCCACCTCCTAAACACTCAAATTCATTAGTTAAACCAAAAATGTAATGGTGATGTAGTCAGAGCTATAAAGCCTATCAGCTGAGACAGCTATAACATCTGTATCTGCCTCTTATGCCAACCTTGTTTATTTACCTGCATAAATCAAGAGTGAAAATGGATACTACAAATGTGTGCTCTACCCTTCTGTTTATAGATGACAAGACCAAATATTACATTTAGAATGCAAACTATGATCTGCAATTTTGCAATATCACCTGGCTACTTCTTTGCTACGTTGTGCTATATGGTACATGATAACATAGCAATTATAAGAAGGTATAAAAACCTAATCGACTAATATTTTGTTTTTAGTATAATTGATTATGATGAAGGTCAGTAATGACAGTACAAATCTGTGTGAGACTAGACCGTGGCATAGAATCATGGGTACTAAATAGGAATGCTAACAGACAAAATGATAACATGGAAAATGTCAACAAGGAAAATTCATTTCTCAGTGCTATGTTGCTAGGTGTAAAATGTGACTCAGAAAAGATTGGTTATTCTGTTTGAATCCACTTAAATGTGTGCACCTTATAAAACGTTTTACATTGAGTGGTACTGTTAGTACACAAATCACTGTATTTTGGGCAACTGGGATAATGGAATTTGGGGTACAAATGTGCTTTGAGTCACTAATTATAGTCTGCATAATTTACTTGCCAGCAGTTTAAGATACATGAGGGACTGCTTTATTCCACAGTGTCTTCTTTTATCCTACCTGTATCTTTAGTGCTCCCTGATAGTGTTTAGGGTAACCACATATTGAGTTTATTAATATAAAGGAGAACAAATATATAACTCTTTATATTCATGTTGTTCAGTCTTGTTCCTTTTTGTCCTTATTGTAATCTTATGCCAAATTTCTTTTCTAATAGTATTTTGCCCAAAAGTCTGCTAGATTCATGTTTATTCATCGATCACTATTTGTCCAATGGCAAAACAGTGAAAAAAAATTGCTGAAAGCCACTTTCGTCCAATAGGATTTTAAGCCTCCCTGCACTCCCCTCCCATGTGTATGTGGCAGGGATCCCCCCCTAACTTATATACACCAAATGTATGGTTGCACAATAGTGGTGAAAGGGCAACACCACCGATTCACTAGAAGTAATTTTCAGCAATAAAGCTGTCATGCTGTTGTCAGTGGGGTAAACAGCATTCATCTGAAATGCATGTTCCCAGTATGTTGACCATATGAACCACTATAGTGATTATAAGTTTATTCACTGAGAGACAGTTATGGCATGTTCGGTTCTGTGGTGGAGATTTTTTATTTCAAGAACTTCACTGAAAATGGGTAACAAATATAAATAAATACAATGAAACCAAAATGATTATTCCTGAATGTATCCATGCAATTAAAGGCTCTGACTGGAATACAACAAAGTAATACTCTGCACATAGAATGCAGAGGAATGACACCATGGCTACACCCCCAGATGACCGGTGGTCATTTAGAGGCATGGACATCTGATTCATACACAGTTAACAAGAACCTAAATTCAGTTTGCAGTCAAGGAAGTAACAGTACCTATGTAGTTCCAGGGAGCGACCAAAGAGATGGTATTAGTGGGTGGGCTGTTCCATGAGACACTCTCCCTGGCCTACGTCCTACTACCAGCTCTTGCCTTGTAGGAACATATAGGCCAAATGGTCTTCTTGTATGGGAATAAATGGGTATTGAGTTTGCATCTGTCCTAAGAATTCTTGTCTCTTACCTCTGCAAAATGAATGGGATATTTGAGCTGTGGTATTGTAACCAACAGGCAGGGTCCTACTGAGAATGTATAAAAGTTCAGAATAAGGATTACTCAGTTCTCAGGTCTCAGTGTTTACATCACTTTTATAAGTTACATGTTGTTATTGTGATCCCTCCTGTAGCCCTTTAATGGCATCTTCTTCTTCTCTTACGGCTGTTCCCATTAGGGGTTGTCACAGCAGATCATCTTTTTCCATTTCTTCCTGTTCTCTGCATCTTGCTATGTCAAACCAACCACCTGCATGTCCTCTCTCACCACATCCATAATCCTTATCTTAGGCCTTCTTCTTTTCGTCTTACCTGGCAGCTCCATCCTTAGCATCCTTTTCCCAATATACCCAGCATCCCTCCTCAGCACAGTTCCAAACCAATGCAATCACGCCTCTCTGGCTTTGTCTCCAAACCATCCAACCTGAGCTGACCCTTTAATATACTGGTTCCTAATCCTGTCAATCCTCATCACACCCAGTGCAAATCTTAACATCTTTAACTCTGCCACGTCCAGCTCTGACTCCTGCCTTTTTGTCAATGCCACCGTTTCCAATCCATATAACATAGCTGGTCTCACTACCCTCTTGTAGACCTTCCTTTTCACTCTTACTGGCAACCATCTGTCACAAATCACTCCTGACACTCTTCTCCATCCATTCCACCCTGCCTGTACTCTCTTCATCTCTCTTCCACACTCACCATTACTCTGAACTGTAGATCCCAAGTACTTAAGCTCATCCACGTTCACCAGCTCTACTCCCTGCATCCTCACCATTACTCTATCCTCTCTCTCTCATTCACACACATATATCTATATTACATAATCGAACTTTCAAAAGATCGAACGTCATATGGTCGATACTATATGATCGAACTTTTTAAAGTTCGAAAAAGTAATAAAAAAAATAAACCAAAGAAAAAACCTACCTGAATGGTTTAAGCAGGGGGGCAAGTCCCCTTGCACCACACACACCCTCCATTCTTTAAATATACCAACTTTGAGATCACACTACAGTGCAGAAAAGGGAAATCTTCCCATTCCGCACTGTACAGAGATCTCTGTTGAAATATTCAAACTTTTTAAAAGTTCGATCATATGGTGTCAACCATATGACTTTCAAACTTTTAAGAGTTCAACAGCGTGATATAGACCCCTTTAATGTACTTTGGCTCAAAGAAATGAAAACGTGCTCTACATCTTTAATAGTAACAGACATTCAAATGTCTTAAGTAGCCATACTTCTCAACTGTTCAGATTTTCTAAGAAAGTTCAGATTTTTGTCTCATATTTTTGTTCTGTTCCTCATAAAATGTGTAGTGCTCCGGCAAATCACTGTGAGGAGTGAATTCACTAAATAATGATAGATGCTTGAGTTTCGGACTTTATATGCTTTAGAGAATTAATACAAATGCAAAAACAAAGTTATTCTAGCAACTTTCTAAGTTTATAAGAACAATATTTAAAACCTGTCCCTGTTTTGGGGCCTTTGTCCCACAATTATGTTTTGGTGTTGTCCAGAAAAAGAAGTTGAGAGATGTGTAAATAGGAAATGTGGTATTCAGTACAAAAATATCAGTAATGAAAGTATATTAACAATTTAGAATAAACCAAAGGACAACACTCTCCGGAGCAAATGCCGCACTGCAATTATAGGATAAGAATAAAACAGCAACACAGTTCAAAGCAGTGAGGACAACCATGTAAGTCCAAGCTCAAAATTACGTGTCTCAAACCAATAATTCCAAAAATGTTGTCTTTATTTTGTGCACATTGGTAAGCGCTTTCACAGAATAACTTTCTCAGACAATCAAAAAACAATATACTATCATTCAATCCATCCTTATATACCCTAGCTGAAACAGTTATGACATCATGCTGCATCATTAATTGATAGTCACTGTAATACCCAGCATGTTGTTTATCTTGCAGTATGCACAATCTGTCAGTCATTTTATATTGGGAAGACAGATAGACTTTTTAAAAATAGAATTAGAGAACACATCTATAATATAAGAACTGGTATGATCTCTAATGCCTTGGCTAAGCATTTGAGTCTTACAAGCCAGGATCATGCATTTAGATTTATGGTAGTGGAAGCTATTAAACCCAATCGACGTGGGGGAGACGTGAGGAACATCACTGAAGAGAGAGAGGTCAAATGGATCATGCGCCTGAAGGCCGATAAAGGTAAGGGACTGAATGAAAAGGCCTCTATTAGACCCTTTCTTATGTCTAAGAGAATGCATGTTAGATAATAGCCTTTTAGCTTAGCTACTTCTTTGTAGCGTGCATTTAGTGTTTTTGTTTTTATTTCTTTTTTAGAATTCTAATGCTTTTTAGTTTTATATTTAATCCTATTATTACATATTTTATTCTATATATAGAACATTTTCTTCTTGGTATCTATGCATATATATGACAATATGTTTGGCTAAGTGTCTTTTAAGCTCTATCGCTTTAAGTCAGGACTATCAATTAATGATGCAGCATGATGTCATAACTGTTTCAGTTAGGGTATTTAAGGATGGATTGAATGATGGTATATTGTTTTTTGATGGTCTGAGGAAGTTATTCCGTGAAAGCGCTTACCAATGTGCACAAAATAAAGACAACGTTTTTGGAATTATTGGTTTGAGACACTTAATTTTGAACTTGGACTTACATGGTTGTCCTCTCTGCTTTGAACTGTGTTGCTGTTTTATATCAACAATCTGTTGAGTTTAACACTTTTAGGGTAGTTTATCACCCTAAAACTACTTTAAGTGATTTACTGCAATTGGACAGAATATTTCACCACTATAAGGACACAATAATACATATTGTCTATTTATTTATTTACTTACATACTTTTGTCCAGTTTAATCCTGCTAGATATAGCTTACTTTCAAGGTAATAAGTGAGACTATACTTGTTCTGAACCTTAAAGGTGCATAAACATTAGTTAGCTATGATAGTCTGCCTAACATATATGGTTTGGCATATCATTTTTATTTGAATCTGCTGGACTGAGATTCAGAGATTCTGGGTTTATCTTGATGGAAATTTACACCATGATAAAGTATTTTATGATAATTTGGTTAATATTGTGTGGAGGAAAATGTTAAATAATGAAGATGTAGCCAACTGGTCATCCATTTCTGTGCCTAATGCATGCTACATGTTACATCTGAGAGAGTTTATTTCTAGATGGGTTGCAATTAAAGTGGGAGGGGTTGAGGCTGGTAAGTGGAGAACAGATTTATTATAGTGATTTAGTTTGTTAGTTTTTTATTTATTTATCCTTCATTGACCAATCACTTTCGAATATCTGGTAGAGGCCCATCTGCACCAAACATTTTGTGATGGTTTCTGTCCCTTTGCTACTCACAGCAGACAGCTTACTGGATGTTCCTCACAAAGACACTTATTTGTATATGGTGTTATGTGGGTACATGTCCAAAGACTGCCATTCCTGTGAAGTCTGATTGCTTGGTTTCAATAAAAAATGATATATGGTCTCTATTCAACTATTTTTTGTTCTTTCATGTCCTTGTTTATTATTTGTAATACCTTCAGTTGGTGGCATTATTTCTGTTATCCTATTATAGTCAATATTTCACCTTTTGTGATAGCAATTTTACCTGCTAAAATTGTATTACTGGACTGGTCAAGCCTCCAATAGTAGCAGCTATCATAACTGTTTTCAATTGTTATTGCATCTACTGTTTTCCCCTGCAAGAGAATTACATTTGATTGACAGTTAACAGTGTTTTTTAGGAGGTGGTTTAAGGGTTAAGGTGTTTACTACACAGACAGGAGTTACAGGGTTAGATTCTCACTAAGGGAAATTAACTCAGCATTGGGAGTTGGCATAATGGTTAAGGTGTTTACCTTATAGACACAAGGTGCAGAGTTTGATTCTTAAATGGGATAATCAGTCAGGCTTAAAATGACCTGCAAGGCAGTTAGCCTAGTACTAGCATATGAAAAAAAGAAGCAACTATTTGGCCATTGTCCATTTCAGTCCATCTTGGTGTCTTTGACTCCTAGGAGGCTTGAGAATAAAAAAAAACTCTGAATGGGAAGAAAGGTTTTGTCCTTTACAGATTACAATATCGTAGGGGGCTGCATAGGAAAAAAGCAACCTACTTTTGCAGAAAAGGATCTAATATAAATAAGCAACTGATAGATAATTGATAAACCAGTTGCTGAGGCCTGCAGATGAAAAAGGTTATGTTCTACCCAGTCAAAATCTTTGGTATATCCTATGAGTGCGACAACACTGAGAGTCCACAGGGTAGCTACGGTGCTCGTTCCTAATAAAAAGCCATAATGGTGTCTGGATAAAGCCTCCTTTCTTGTTTTTAAGAGCAGGTTTCAGACAATTTTGCCTGGGATAAGTAGCAAAGAAACAGTTGTAAAGTCTGCTGTTGATAGCCCAGTGATGCATTTTCTCTGGAAGCCTTGACTGATTTTTATGGGATAGAGAAAAACAGATCTGATGAAACAGGAGATTCATAGAGTTTACAAAGCTTGCTCTTTGGGTGGGGGCTATTGCAAAGGATTTTTTTCAAGGTGTGAAATGATTTCTTAATAATCAAATGATTTTTAAGGTAAACACCCAATCAAAACAAATGACTGAGCTAAATATATGCAAATTTGCTCTGTTGGTGGATCCTAATTCCAGATCACAGATAGAACCACGCTGCTTCTAGGGGCCCTGTAATTCAAAATGCTGCACATAGGCTTCTTCCCACCCGTTAGACGAAAACTGATACTCACTTAAAAAAACAAATACTCCATGACAGGCAACCAAGAGGATAGTCCCATACTCGCTAGACCACATTTTAAGCTACTGGCGAAAATGTCTTCTCTGCATTAGGCCTAGCCCTCTGGATAAACTTTCCAAATGAAATAAAAAGCAATAAAACTCTTGATTTTTTTCAGAAAACACTAAAGGAACACCAATATCAGGATGCTATGTGCACTTGCTTCTGTGATACTGGACAAAATACACTGTATTAATGGGCAAACTGCTTTCTTGTATTATTGCACCATTAAACAGTTCCCTTGACAAAAGCATAAAGCTTTGCATTACATCAGAATAAATATATCCTCTCCTACTTGTATATACTGTATATACGGTACTAATATACTACAAATATTAGTTACAATGCTGTGTTGATTCTGCTGCATGTGTGTAATGTTTGGTTTACATAGTTGTGCTACCTACTAGTGTTGCATTACTTTGATTCATTTTGTATATTTGTGTCCAGATCATACCTGAAAAGGGTCAGTGATCAGCTCTCTCACCTGGTAATCAAACTGCAAAAAAAATTAAAATCAAATAAAAGAGAGGAAGGAATGGTAAATGGCCAAGGTTGCATGATGGTGTATACTGGAAGACTGAGGGACTAAGGGTGACAGATGTGAAATTATGGTTAGCAAATCATTACTGGAAGCTGAAGTATTAAATGTTTTGATGAAAGTTTTCTTAATTTAGTATTTAGAATTATTGTGACCGGTGCATACTGCAGGTATTTTTATAATATTCCATATCTATTAACTAAGGAATGCTGGACTTTATGGCAAGCACACAGCACCTTCTCTGTCTTTACTCTTGGCCTGAACTAATTTATCTTGTATTATGTTTCTGAACCGTAGGATGTTTTACTGTGTGTAATTTAGCAATAACCCATGACTAGTTGTGAATATCACAAGATTCACCTACTGTTGACATGGTTTGAACATGAAGGGCAAAGCCAGAGTGATTAAACAAAGCCAAATGGCTGACTTTTCTTAAATAGTGTCTTTGTATAACGACACTTCAGTCTTCTTCCATGTTCTTCCTTGTTTACTGACATACTGCAAATGCATATGGGGCTTACATTTCTATGCTTGCACAGTACATCAAAGCAGTGCAAAAGAAGTGACAGAGAAAGAAGAAAATTTACAAGGGACAATTCAAAAATCAGATGTGTCTGTTACTTTAGTCTTAGAGAATGTGCCTGATTTTTCTTTTATGTTGCTCTGTCCCCGGTAAAAGAAATGCTCTCATGCAGCGTTTAGCAATAGAAAGTCTGGCATCCCAATGGTACTTCAGCGGCCAGACTTTTTTCTATTGGTATATGTTCGATTTACAACAGGCATGCCAGTTCAGTTGCCCAATTAGTGTGCTTGTTTTTCATTAGTAATTATCATTTGTAGGTTCATAGGTGTTTACTAGTCTAACAACCATAAGGGGCTTTATAAGCCTAGCCTTGCATCCCAAATCTCTAACAAGTTCTGGTATCCTTGATAAATGTAAGCAGGGAGTTGTGAGCTGAAAAATTTACAAGCAGGGGCCTGGCAGATTAAACATTTCCAGGCTGTCTGTGTCCATTATAGACATACATTATGTGCCAAACCAGGGATGAATTTCCTGTTCTCCATCCAATTGTCCAAGTTACACTTGAATTGGGTTTGAGAGAAACTCTGCATCACATGGATGGAGAGCCTGTTCCAGAGAAGGGGTAATCTCTGGGATACATACCTGTCCTATTTATATCATAAGCAAGGTTTAAGTCTTTAGAATGGGTAATTCTAGTGCTGTTTGTTTTGCAGATATGAAGGAGGTCCATCAGGCTAGGGTCTAATAATGCCTTGAATACCAGGCATAGAGATCTCCCTCAACAGGAAAAATCTTTATTGTATAATTATCAATAATTCCTCTCTATGCTAGCTTGCTTGTGCGGCTGGGCCATGTTCATGTGGGTTATTTGTCTTGTTTTTTACTGACTGATTTTTTATTTTTTTTTGCCCAAAGAATAATGGTTTACAGTTACAATTTCATAAAATTCACTACATTTTTATAAATACTAGAGCAGCAATTTTACCTCTTATGTTGTGGATTGTACCAATAGAGACCTGTGAGCAAAATAATGTAATTCACTATGAAATTCATAAGCATTACTAAACTGACAATACCAGGGTCCTTTCCAGAAGAACATTCTTTGCATGCATTCCATTGCTGCATTTTATTAAATGATGTATTTTACTTTGGCACTGACACAAGATGGCTTGCCAAATAAGTGTTCTGATAATTCGTCCGTATTCTGTTTTGAATAGGGCCTGTGCAGCATATTCAAGTCATTTTATTTCTTTATTTTTCTTCTTTCTTTCTTGTTCTCTCTAAGACTGTACAGAACGTGCAGCATTAAAAGAAACAAATGGGATATTAAACAAAGCTTTATAAAATTAATGAGACTATGGCACCAACTTTTATTCCTGACCAAAGTATAAAAAGTGGCTGTGTTTTACAAAGTCCAGCGCTGGAAGGATTTTCTCGACATGGAGATATTAACCTCGGTGGAATACTGCCACTTCACACTGAAACGTCATACCTTGACATTTTATTCACAGCATCACCTGACGTAAAACCTTGTAGAAAGTGAGTAGAAATTTCTTAGCTATATACATTAGTTCCATTATAACAGACTTTCATTGTGCCCTCATAAACATTTTATTGTTTTTGGATGAATTTGTCCACATTTGCATTTGTTTTACAGAGGGATTTCTTAACTAAAGGCATATAGTTTAATACATCATGAGATTAAAATATGAATTAAAAGTGCAAGAAAAAAGTCACTTTTGTTTGAGTTTGTTATATGAGCATTGCTACATTCTTAATGTTTTACAAAGCTGATGGAAATTATGCACTGTAAATGTTGTATCCGTATAACACTGACCATAGACTCATATGCTGACAGCAGTTTTCCAAACCTTTGCCCATTTCAGGTATAAAAAATGAACAGTAGTAGGACCTATTCATTTATTTAAAATTATAATCATCATATTATACATGTACTAGGGTGGTACATTGGCAGTGTGTAGCATTCTCATCTAGCAACAAGAGGTTCTCCAGTTCAGTTTTAAGTGGGTTTCTTTCTGTAAAGTCAGAATGTTCTCCCTGTATTCGCATGGCTTTATTCGGACACTCCAGTTTCTTCTCCCATCCCAAAAATTATACATTAGGTGAACTGTAGACAGTAGTTTGGCCATAGGTGTGAGAGTGTGTGAGTTTGTCTGTGATATACATGAATGGCAGCAGGACTACCCACCAAGTGGTGTGAACATTGACTTATGGTGATGGTCAGTGTTGATGTAACATCCCAACCCCATGCAGAGGATAGGAAAAGGGGTTGGATGCTGATATCAATTATACATTCTCTGCCTTTACAGGAGAAACAGTTGGCATAATGGTTAAGGTATTTTCCTCAATTGCTCAAGGTACAAGGTTTGAACCTGACCTCAGGCCAATGCCTGTGTGGATTTTCATGATCTGCCTATGTCTCTGCAGGGTTTCTCATAACAATAAGCTAGATTCACCAAAAGAAATGAATGGAGCTGTGTGTATCAACACAAATTATAGGTGGTGCTTATAGGGGAAAGAGTTGTACAGACCAGCCAGTTTAGGCATTAGCTGTGGTGCACAATATCCAAAAGATAGAAGAATGCAGATTACAGACTGCATGCCTTGTCAGGGCTAAACACTCAATGGTTTAAAAATTGGCTTTAGGGGATTAGGTCATAATAATACCACCTAAAATGAACAGACCTACTCCAATCTACAGCCAGGGACACATGCTAATGGTAAACAGGCTTATGTGCCACTATGCTTGCCATAAAGCCCAGTATCCCTGGGTCAATAAGCTATTGGAAAGCCACTGCCCAGTTGCCCAGCTTGTGTTAGCTAGGACAGCTCTGGTGAGCATAAACTGGATGTAAAACCAATCAACCTGTCAAGCATTAACTAAGGATTGTTACACTCAATATAAGTTTAATGACAGGACACAGCCTGGAATTGGATGATAAGATGAAAAGGAGGAGGCTTGATATCCTGTGCATCTAAGGGACATGGTAGAAGGGCAATGTAGCAAAGACACTTGACTTGGAACCCAGAGTCTCCTACTTAGGGGACGACATACTAGAAACGGAATTATGGTGAGGGAGAGTCCTCTGAAGACAGACTCATAGCAATCAGACTTCAGTATAAAGATAAGGCAGTACTCATAATCTCAGTCTATGCCCCACAGAAGGCTTGTGGTAGTCAGAAAAAGAGTGCATTCAGGTAGCAGTTAGGAGACACTTGATAATGAGGAACCTGAATACTCATATCAGGGCATACAGAATAGGATATAAGGACTGCCAGGGTGCACATGTGTAGATCAACAGCAATAAAGGTGGAGAGGTCATTCTAGATATGTGTATGGCAAGTGGTTTGTTGCTGATCAACACATGATTAAGAAAGAAAGGCAGTCACAAGATCACATACAAAAGTGTCCAACATGCAATCAAGTAGATTTCCTTCTAGTAAGGAAAGGGCACTAGGGTAGAATGAAAGATTGCAAATGCATCCGCAGTAAAACAGTCAGCCCATAGCATAAACCACCAGTTGTCACAATCAGATGTAAGCATTGGTCAAAGAAGGCTCTAAGGTCAACAGTGGTTAGGCTGAGGAGCTGGAGGTTGACTAGAGTGACAGTACAAGAGTTCAAGGAAACACTCAGGGCTCTAGTACCCCTGGAAGAAGAGGAAATAGGTGGAGATGAGAAGATTTGCAACATCTGAAAACAGTATGTGTGAGGACTACAAAACAGATATGTGGCTGAGCCAGGTATGGAAATAAGGTATATAAGCAAAACTGCAGAAGTCCAAGAAGTTACCAAAACAAAGAAGGACTGTAGGAAAAGTGGAAGAAAGAGAAAAATGAAGCAAGGTAAGAAAGAATATGGGATGGCTAACAAAGAGGGTAACACAGCAGTTGCAATAGCAAAGAACAAGGCATCACAGGCACTCTCCCAGCTTCTGGAAAGTGACTCAGTAGATGGCACAAAGAAACTCTATCAGGTTGCAAAGCAAAGACAGAACGATAAAGAATGTAGTCATTAGACCCCCTTCATAAGGGATGCCAGCAACAATCTGCTCACCAGCCCACAGGACATCAAAGGGAGATGGAAGGAGTATTACCAGCAGCTACTGAATGAAAAAAAACACAGAAGCTGTACTGTCCCAGACACAGCCTGTAATAGAGGAGGGAGTATAACCCACCCTAGTGGAAGTAAGAGAATTAGAGAACTCAAGTCAAGGAAAGCAGCAAGAGAGGTCACAGAAGATATGATGATTAAGATTTTTGGTGAGTTATAGGGGAGAAGGGGCACCAAGGGGTACTCACAGCAGTATGTAGAGAAAGGCGTAACCCAGATGACTGAAAATATGTATACTAGTGTGAACATACAGGAACAAAAGGGACAGTCACATCTGTGGGCACTATAGGGGTATGAAACTCTTGTCACAGTACATGAAAGTTCTGAAGAGGATGATTGATAAATGAATATGCAGAGTAAAAGAAAGAAAAATGAAAGATGATGAATAGTTCTGATTCAGATAAGGATGGATCAGAACTGACCCAAAGTGACAATATATAGGTTGCATGTTTAGTTAAGAATAAGGTACAGGTAAGGAAAGAGTCCAACTGGGGATTCCTAAACCTGGAGAAAGCATATGACAAGGTGGTGGTTCAATGTCCCAAAAACATTAGTTGAATTAGTTCAGGCTGTATACAAGGACCGAATGACAAAACAACAAACAGTGTTCAGACTCACAGAGAGGTTTCCATTGGGCGTGGATGTGCATCAGGGTCTACTCCGAGTCCTCTGCTGTTCATACTGGTGATGGACTACATTAACAAATGCAGTGGATGTAGTATTACAGGCAGAGTCAGAACAAGAACTTTAGTAAATGATAAGGAATTGGATGCAAAACTGAAGCAAAAGGAATGAAAATGAGTAACAACAAGACAGTTGTTATGGCAGCAAATTATGGAATTCAGAAGAATCTGGAAATTGAGGCAGAAGAGAAAACAGTGGAACAGGTTAAAAGCTTCAAGTACCTGGGAGGGGTGGTCTAAGAGAAGAGAAGTCTGAATGAGGAGGTCAAAGTTATAATCAGAGGGGATGCAGCCTTCTGGCACTGAGTTTCAGGGTAGTGTGTCACAGAAGAATGCCAAAGAAGCCAAAAAGTAAGGTGTACAAAACAGTGATATAACCAAAACTTATGTATGGTACAGAAACCTGGACAAGAAAGGCAGAGTATTTGAGGAAGCCAAAGGTGATGCAGATGAACTGTCTAAGGTGGGTGGTAGGGTACACACTGTGGGAAAGAAAAAGAAATGAGGACATCAGAGTAGAAGCTAAAGTAGCTCAAATTACAGAGAAGGTCAAAGAGAACAGATCATGGTGGTTCTGGCACATCTGCAGGAAAATAGATTACAAGCTGGTGAAGAAGATTTGGGAAGGAAGGAAGAAGGCAGGAAAAAGGCAAATAGGAAAGTGAAGGCAGCCAGCATAGAGATGGATGAATTGTAAAAGAGAAGACACATGGCAGTCAGGCATGACCACCAAAGCAGGCAGGAAAGTGACACTGATTTGAGAAAGATGGCTACAGTTATCACAACATTATGATCCCATGCAGAAAAAGGGAAAAAGTGGTTGATGATGATGATGATGGTGGTGGTGGTGATGATGATAATGGTGGTGGTGGTGATCATGGGGATGACATGTACTGCATTTACATCAGGCAGTTTTGTTTTTCGATTAAAATCCAATTCAATAATCTTTTCTTTTGATTTTAATATATATACATATATATATATATATATATATATATATATATATACATATATGTTTAATGGCAGACTTGTAGATACAGATTAGATAGATAAGTAGTTAGACATAGACTGATAGATAGATAGATAGACAGATAGACAGACAATTGTTCTATCTAGTTTCCATTCACTTGCTTAATCCCTTTTTTGGTAAATTTTGTTGCTCTTTTTTGTGCTATATACAAACTGTAGTCATATATGTGTGCTCAACATGTATAGATTTTTGTACAGTATCTGAAATAGTAAATTCTCAGAAATAGTGTTTTTTCTAGAATGATTGTTCTTTCTTCAAGGTGAATTGTTCTTGGAGTGACTTCGCCTCCTACATAGGTGATGTGAGCTGTGGGGGTTCCCCTCCCCTGTAAAATGTATTTTGTATGCTCTGTTTTTTGAAGCTCACTGTTAAGTGTGTAAACATTTTTAAAGTATTTGTGTATTTTAGTTAGTGGATTTTATTCAATAAGTTGAGAAGAAATGAGTTTAGAGCTTTTTGGCTGAGGTGGATACAAGACCTCTTGTGGACATTTATGGACATGCATATAGCGAAACCAGAAGTTCCTGGTGTTTTTGGGCTACAGATAGCCAGTTCTAGCAGTCACTGACCTGAGAAGGTCAATAACATTACCAGAAGAGACATAGGGAGTACTCATTTAAATATGAAGGAAATAGGTTTCACTTCAAATAATGCTGCTGTGAATATTAAATAGTCCTAAAGACTAGGAAGATATCAGTTGCAGAGATTAGTAGATCAACGCCCAGGAGGACAATGAGTTTGATGGGGATATGAAGAATTAGCTTTACATGACCTCATCGAGGTTCTGGCAAACCAGATGGCAATTCAAGATGACAGAGAAATGTTAGCTTCAGCTGGAAACATTGTGAGGAGATGGAGGAGGTTGTGAACCTGGCAGACTTCTTTGTAAAAACAGTGCTATAAACAGCTGATGGGATTGGATCCCTTTCTCTAAATGAAGCCACTGCAGTTTTTAAAGAATTCTACTGAGGGTAGGCTGCAGACATAAATGGAAGGTAGCTGAAAATGATGAGGTCACTGGATATTTTGGGGGTGCCAGAGTTGACTTGATTTTTCAGTGAACTGTAGAAGAGAAATTAAAGCCATTGCAGTGATTATACAGTTCCACTGAGATAAGACTGCAAAAGCAGATGAAAAGCAGATGGAAATCCTGAAGTTACTGGATATTTTGGGGATGCAATAGTTAGCAATCCTTTTTAGTGGAATATAGAGGAGACAAGAATGTTCCATCAAGACTTGTGATCTATAGCAGTGATCTTAGTTTTCAAAAAAGGGAAACAGAGTGGTATGTACTATGATGCTATTTAGCCTATCCAAGAAAGCATATACCAGGGTGTTGGAAGGAGACTTCATCTAATAGTTAAGCCTCCAGTTCATCAGAAGTGTCATGGATTCTACCTGGCAATAGAACAGTGGATCACCTCCATTTTTTCATGGATTTTGAAGGAGCCTTGTGTATTTGTTATAACAGTGTAAATATATATTTTTTTATGCTAGAGAGTGCATGTGTTGTAAAACTGCATACTCCTGAATTGACTATGGGGGGGTACTACAACAGCATGAGGTCACAGGGCTGCTGTTACATATTAGCAAGGTCCTTCTATTCAAAGAGTAAGATCTGTGCCAACATTCTTTGCAGTAGTTTAGGTACATTCCAAGTGGACAAAAGACTCCATACGAATGTGTCTGTCCTTTTGTTCATGATTTTCATGCACAGAATACTGAGGGGCAGCTTACATTTGTAGTCTATCTTGTTTGTGATGTAAGAATTGCATCTTTGTTCTCTGCAGACAATGTTGCCCTCTGTCTCAAATGACTGTTGTCTCTGATACATCCTGGAGTAGTTTTTATGAAAAAAAATAAACTCATCCAGACCTGAGAAGATGGTTTTGCACACAGAATTCATCTTTCAGCATGTCGCTGGTATAGACTTCATGTGGGACGTTGTTGTTTCTGTTCTTTCTTTTACAATAACCAGTATTGTTGCAAGTTGTTGTACCATATTTTCACAATGCAGGAAAGCTAAAAACAGATGGCATGTGACTGTGATACTCTGAAAATATACAAATGACAATATCATAACTGTAACACAGACAACGGTCATCCTGCTAGTTTTCAGGGTTTGGGATGAAACTGGAGTAATTAAGGAAAAAAACATGCAGATATATGTAGAACATGCGCATTCCACATTGACAATGGCCAGAGGTTGGGAATGAACCCTGGATCTTGGAGCTGTGAGACAAAAATCTTTGACATTTGGAGCCAGATTTCAAACCATTGGAGTAACAGAATCGGGCAGCTTCTATCATCTTACTGTCACTAATTTGACCTATGAAGTCCACACCACCTTCCAGGAATAGCTTCATCCCAGAGGTGGAGTTCCCTAATTTAATACCTCACAATGACAAGATAAGTTATGGAAAGGAGTACTAGTATACCCAGACAAAATTATATTGTCTATCATTCTGTGTTAAAGAATCCCATTACTTTCCTGAGCATAGTGTTGGACATGCTCAAGGACTCAGTGGGGCCTCAGAGTCCAGTCAAATATCTTGGGTTTGACAACTACATCTTTATGTTAGAGTGCAGTGATGATGTGGGATACAAGAAACACAGGCTAGGAAAGGAACTGGTGCATCAAAACTGCTAATCTTCCATAGCTTGAAATTCCGCATGAGGAGCTCGCAAACCCACAACTGCAATGCAGTAAATTCTTTGCATGAATGTGTACATCTGCCATAACAAATGCCCAGGGCCAATGCCAATTTCTTAAGTTATAGAAGGCAATATAATATATCGAAATGAGAAATGTCAAGTTTTCAGGGGTATAAAATTTATTCCTGATCCTCCATAGCAAGTATATGGCAATGGGCCATCAGTGGCATGTGCACCTGAGATAGAGACCACCCCTGTTCATCACTGCTCAGCATGTATCACTATATGTAGCAGCATGCACTGGGACAGTGCAGTGGTGCAGTGGTAGTGTTGTCGCCTCACAGGAAAATGTTCTCTGGTTCAATTCTCGGCTGGGGTACCTTCTGTATGGAGTCGGCATGTCTTCCCTGTGTTCATGTTGGTCTGCTCCAGTTTCCTCCAGCATTGCAAAGATGTGTCTGGAGTGTTTCTCCCTGGGCCTCCAATGAAAATTGGCTTCATTCCAGCTCAGACTTTCCTGGTAAACAAATGTTAAATAAAAAAATTAATGTTAAACAAGGTATATATGGCAACAGCAAAGGTATCACAGGACAGAGCAGTATAGGCTGTGATGGGGGACCAACAGCTAAAAATTAGGGCACCTACGTGCACCAAATATTATACATTAAACAGTCACATATATGTCTTTCGGCTTACCATCCAGCAACCATGCAGCTCACACATTTCATTTGTCTTTCCTCATGAGATACACTGATAATGGGCAAAGGCACATAGCTATTCCAGTTTGCCATCTATGGATCTCTTAGATGTCTTGGGTTTAAATGTCATATTGATTTAATGACAATTGATAGTAAGCTTCTGATTTATGCATCAGTGTTACAGAAAGGTTTGCTGATTCTGTTATCATAGTTTTCTTCCCACTGTTCTTCCACACAGTATTCATTTTTCCGCTACATCATTGTAGGCTAACTGCCCAATTTTATGATATCTTGTATTCAGGACTGTCTTCTTTTGTTTAGCATAATTCCTCACTTAAGATGATTATAACACATACCAATTAAATGTTTTAATGAGTTGTAAGATGAACTAAGGTTCCTGCATGACAAGAATATGTCAGATAGGATTCTGTCTCAGAAGCTGGACATATTTTGGAAAATATGTATCCAGCTAGACTAGCCCAGTCAACAAATGTAAAATAAAATAAAATAAAAAATAAATAAATAAATATGGCTCTGTCCATTTAATATCATTATCAGTGAAAATTGTGAATCAGTGATGAACAAAAAAATGAATACCTGAAAACCAATGAGACCAGGATTGCAGAGACTGAAGATCATGCCTGATGGATATAGAGATATGTAAACACAGACACACACACATACATATGTTGCATGTATGTATGCATGTGTGTGTGTGCAAGTTGACAAAAGGATATAGAAATCCCACTGTGTTGTCAGTCTTTCATGCTTCAAGCCCAGTGAAAACTGTAGTGACATAGCTACACCTATCAAAGACAATATTACATACTCCAGGCAGATTCCTAGACAACTACAAACAGAAATTACTGGCCTGCAAATCAAACACAGGAAAAATTACCAGCTCATGACTGTTGCAGGATGCCCTCCATGTTCCCTGATAATCATCTAGGACTCGTTAATATACTGGATGATCTTTCCATCTACAAACATTCCATTATACTGGGTAACATTAATGTTCTATCAATAAAGTGGAACACCTATACCTCCATTGTAGGTATGCTCAAAAGTTGTTAGTTTTAGTAAACAAAAAGTCTGTGGAGCAGTTGGTAACAAATGTACGAGAGAACACAATATTCATGGCCTGGTCTTCAGATTTATAGCAGCCTCATGCATTGTTCCTCTGTTATCACCTTCTCCATTGAGGTTTGACAATAAACCTGTAACCTTCACTATCAAAATTTCAAAAGGCCCCACAAGAAATATCTCTGAATTCAAGGATTATAAAAATGCAAACGTCATCCTACTCTGTGATAAGATATTAAAAGTCTCTTATGCTTGCACTAACCCCACCTTAGACACTTTAAGCTAGCTGCACCAAGGAATTCTACACCTATTTAGATAAAGTTATAGAAACATCAGTCCCTGATAGAGCTAGATATCATGGGAAGTTCAGAAATAAACCACCCTAGTGGTTCATCACAACAAAAGAAACTCCTTAAATTATACAGCAGATTTTAAACTTATTGCATCAAGGAGAGTATTAAAAACCCTAGAAAGAAATTAAAAATCACCTTCAGGCCCACTAAAGCTGACGATGAACTCAAGTTGGAATCAGTATCTAATATAATTATAAACCCTTCTTCAGCCATGTTAGGAAATTAAGGAACATCCTACATTGCTCCAAACCTATTCAAAATGGCAGCTGTCATTCAAACCCAATCAACATTGTCAGTACATTTTCCAACAAAATTAAGTGCTAACTTCACCCCCCTGAGATTATTCTCCATGTTTCACAAATCATGGAATCTTTTACCTCCCTTTTTATCACTACAGAATATGTACTGAAAGTGCTGAATATGGCAAGGAAATGCTTCCTCTGTTACGCCTTATAATATAAATGGGTGCTTAATAACTTGTGGCAAGTACACCCTCGATGACCCACATTAGAAAATGTTTAACCTTATCTTAGCTACATTTCATTACTGAAGAGTGTCACACAGCAGTTGAGATATGTCTACATAAAAGTGGCCATACCACCAAACCACAGAATTATAGCCTTATCAGTCTGATCAGCCTCAAGGCCACAGAATTGCTCTCATAAACCTTGTTGTACTTGACCCTTAAGAGTTTGGCATTGTCAAGGGAAGATCATGCCTATTAAATCTGGTTAACTTCTTTGAGAGCATCACACAGGCAGTTAACAGTTGCCATGAAGTACATACAACGTGTCTAGACCTGACTGAGGCATTTGACACTATGTTCCCAGCCTTAATATTAATTATAAGAAAGCTAAATGATTTAAAACTAGATCCCAATGTGATAATATTGATAGCAAACAGGCTAAAACACAGAACCCATACGACAGGCACCTCATCAAAAAGTATGAAGGAAACCAGTGATGTCTTTAGAGCTCTGTGCTGGTACCCTTCATTTTTCCATTTATGTTTCCGAACTCCAGGCAGGGAGCCAAGCCATCAAGCTTACTAAGCCTCCAGACAACTGTAAACCAGAAGCAATCAGTAAGTCCATCATTAATACTTGATTAGAACTCTCATTTGTAAGCTGTTGGAGCTGTGGGCAGCAGCACAGACTCTACATGGTGCCCTTTAGGGGGAAGAGTTGTACAGACAAACCGATTTGGGCATCTACCGTGGTGTGCAGTATCCTCAAGATAGGAGAACACAGATCACAGACTGTGTGCCATGGCAGGGCTAGCCACTAGACGATGTAAAAATATGGCTCTAGGTGATTTGGTCATGTTGACTAATGTCGCCAAAAATGGGCATGGGTAGTTACCAGTGATAAGGGGTTGAGGACCTGGCCCACTCTGACCCACACCAGGGACCTTTGCTAATGGTGGGAGGGGTATATGTGCCCCGATTGGCCAGTGTGTGCCCGCCATAAAGCCCAGCAGCCCTGCATCAATAAGCTACTGGCTGGCCAGTGTCTAGTTGCCCAATCTGGGTTACCTGGGATAGCACTGTTGAGTGAAAGCTGGACGTAAAACCAACCAACCTGCCAAACATAAACTGAGAATTGCTACACTTAATGTAGGTTCACTGACAGGATGCAGCTTGAAAGTGGATGACATGATGATACAGAGGAGGCTGGACATCTTATGTATCCAGGAGATGAGATGGAAGGGCAGTGCAGCAAAGCCACTTGGCTTGGGATCCAGAGTCTAATACTCAGGTGGAGGGCAGGCTAGAAATGGTGTAGGAATTGTGGTGAGACAGAGGCTTCAGAAGTCAGTGAGGGATATCTTCAGAATTAATGACAGACTCATGGCAATCAGACTCCAGTGTAATGATAGGACAGTATTCATAATCTCAGCCTATGCCCCGCAGCAGGGTTGTGATAGTGAGGAAAAGAGTGCATTCAGACAGCAGTTGCAGGACCTACTAGATAAAGCAGGACAACATGAATTGGTGTTGATAATGGGTGACTTAAATGCACATATCAGGACAGACAGAACAGGATATGAGGACTGCCTGGGTCCACATGGGTGGGGCAACAGGAATAAAGAAGGAGAAGCCATTCTAGACTTCTGTCTGGCAAATGGCTTGATAGTAGCCAACACATGGTTCAGAAAGAGACACAGTCACAAAATCACATACAAGAGTAGTCAACATGCAACTCAAGTAGACTTCCTCCTAGTAAGGAAAAGGCACTGGGGAAGAATCCATGATTGCAAAGTCATCCCTAGTGAAACAGTTGGCCCACAGCATAAACCACTAGTTGCCACAATCAGCTGCAAGCAGTGGTCAGAGAAGGCTCTAAGGTCAACAGATACCAGGCTGAAGACCTGGAGGTTAGCTGGAGAGAAAGTACAACAGTTCAAGGAATTACTCAGGCCTCTAGCACCCCAAGAAGAGGAGGAAATAGATGGAGTTGAAGAAAAATGGCAGCGCCTAAAAACAGCGTGTGTTAGACTACAGAAAAGATATGTGGCCGATCCAGGTATGGAAATAAGGTACATAAGGAAATATGGTGGTGGAATGCAGAAGTCCAGGAAGTCATCAATAGAAAAAAGGAGTGCAGGAAGAAGTGGGAGACAGAAAACACTGATCAGGCTAGGAAGGACTACTAGTTGGCTAACAAAGAAGCTAAGAAAGAAGTTGCAATAGCAAAGAATAGGGCATCGGAGGCACTGTACCAACTTCTGGAAAGTGACTCAGTAAGGGTCACAAAGAAACTATATCAGGTTGAAAGGCAAAGACAGAAATATAAAGAAGATAGTCAGACACCCTTCATAAGGGATGCCAGCAACAACCTGCTTACCAGCCCAGAGGACATCAAAGGCAGATGGAAGAAGTATTTCCAGCAACTTCTGAATGAAGAAAACCCCACAGAAGCTGTACTGCCCCAGAAACAGCCTATGATAAGAGAAAAAGAGGAGCCCACCCCAGAAGATGTAAGAGCAGCACTAAGGAAGATGAAGTCAGGAAAGCAGCAGGCTCAGATGAGGTCACAGCAGATATGATAAAGATGCTGGGTGAGATAAGGGATAAATGGCTCCTGAGGGTAATAATAGCAGTATGGAGAGAAAGGCATATCCCAGATGACTGGCGAATAAGCATACTCATGCCAGTGTACAAGAACAAAGAGGACATCCACAACAGTGGGCAGTACAAAGGCATCAAACTCCTATCACACTGCATGAAAGTTCTGGAGAGGGTGATTGATAAACGGATACGCAGAGTAGTAGAATGTAAGATGGGAGACAAGCAGTTTGGATTCAGATTAGGATGCAGCACAACTGACCCGATGTTTGCATTGAGACAGATACTTGAGAAGAAGCTAGAGATGAAGAGAGAGTCCAACTGGGCATTCTTAGACATGGAGAAAGAATATGACAAGGTCGCAAGAAAGCTGATCTGGGCAGTACTGCAGTAGTTTGAAGTCCCAGAAACATTGGTAGAATTAGTGCAGGCTATGTACAAGGACCCAATGACTCAAGTACAAACAGTGTTCAGCCTCACAGAGGGGTTCCCAGTGGGAGTGGGTGTACATCAGGGTTGAGCTCTGAGCCCACTACTGTTCATACTGGTGCTGGACTACATTAGCAAACAGGTTGGAGGGGATGGATCAACAAAGCTGCTGTATGCAGATGATGTGGCAGTACAGTCAGACTCTGAGCTAGAACTTCAGCAAAGGATAGAAGGATGGAATAAAAATCTGAAGGCACATGGGATGAAACTAAGCACAGATAAGACGGTGGTAATGGCAGTCAACTGGTAAAATCAGAAGAAGCTGAGACTAGAGATAGGTAAACAGCTTCAAGTATCTGGGAGGAGTAGTTGAGGAGAAGAGTAGTTTGAATGAAGAGGTCAAAGTTAGAATCAGAGGGGCTGCAGCCAACTGGCATAGAGTATCAGGTGTAGTCTATGACAGAAGAATGCCAAAGAAGCTAAAATGTAAGGTGTACACGACAGTGGTGCAACCAGTACTACAGTATGGTACAGCAACCTGAGCAGTAAAGACAGAACAGTTGGAAAAGCCAGAGGTGATGGAAATGACATGCATGAGAAAGGTGATAGAATACACACTGTGGTTTAGATGAAGAAATGAGGACATAAAGGCAGAAGCCAAAGTAGCTCCAATTGCAGAAAAGATCAAAGAGAACAGATTACGGTGGTTTGGGCACATGTATAGAAAAGCTGAAGGCAATCTGGTGAAGGAGATTTGAGACAGACAGGAAGATAGTAAGAGGAAGCGAGGCCATCCAGCAAAGTGGTGGATGGATTGTGTGAAAGAAGATCTGCAGCAATCAGGCATGAGTGTTGAAGTAGGCAGGAGTATAGCACGGAATCGAGAGAGTTAGCGACAGTTAACACGATACCCCAACCCCATGTAGAAAAAAATGGGAAAAAAGGGGGGCTGATTATGATGACAATGATGGTCTACTGAAAATGGGCTAACGTTAAATGCCAAATAATGCAGAATCATTGTATTTGGTAGGAAGCCCCTTCCCTCAGCATACTGCATTGCTAATGCACCACTGCAAAATGAAAATGAGGTTAACTCCCATCTTTTAAACATCTCATGACAACAGTAGTCAGGAAATCCTTCTGCTGAGCACAGCTAGTCACCAATGGAATATCGTACAGATCTAAGGAGGTCATCATTCCCTTATATTTACCAATGATTGAGCCAATTATTGAGCATGAATGCCTCCTTCAGGATGTACCTCACTAACTATATCAATCAGCCAAAAAGGCCTTAGAGGTTCCTAACCAAGAAGATCATGCGCACAGGAGAGGCTGGAAGCACTGTTCCTTGCTTCCATATCTTACAGACTTTACCTAGCCTACTGCACCACTAGAGACCTCATTGTCCCTGATCTCTTGTATCTCACTGATTCTAATACTTCTATTAACATCAGAAACATGGACCTAAGTCTTTATCAATAGATCAACAAAGTAATGTGACATTTTTATCACAAAGTACTCCCCTACCTCTGGAACAGACTTCCCCTCCACATTAAACATTGTCATTCACTAACCTGGATGATTGGATGAGGCCTCACAAATTTATACCAGGATTTTCTGGCCTATCACTTCTTGAGAAAAGGGGTACAACCTGAAGGTGGGTATTGGCAAAAAATATATCGTCCCAAGACTAAACTGCATTGAAATATCTATGAATCTGTGAAATCGATAAAGATAACTAGACTGTAGGCAAAGCATGATCTAGATGAATCTGTGAAATAGATATAGACAAATAGACTGTAGGTGGAGCAGAATTTGCCATATTACACTCAGATTTATTCTCATCAGGAAATATCATTAGTCATAGGTAAATCTAGCTTCACCCATGGTCTGGTTGTGATTATTAGCATAAATACCACTCATTTTCAGGTTGATGCATACTGAATAACTTTTGCATTTATACTTCTCCACTGACTGCTTTTTCAGTTTGTAATATCTGTTCAGAAATTATGAAATTTACTTTTCTGTATTTTCCAGGCTACAAAACAAGTAAAGGGAATTTTATATTAAGCACCATTCATTGTATAGCTAATACTGTGCTGTACGACATTTATCCTCATGCCATCTTGTATCACGTTCTATGTTTTTCCTTAACAATATAAAAGATAAAAATGATTTATTGGTTATAAAATGTACACAACAATATGCTGAATACAATTTATACAGCTTCTAATATATGGCCTTTAAAATATTGACATATTTATTTTCAGAATATCAACTGAACGCTATGTGCAAGCATTCTGCATGATATTTGCTATCACTGAGATAAACGTTGATCTATTGCAATTACCAAACATCACTTTAGGATTTCAGATTTATGATTCCTGCTATTCTGAAGAGCGAGGCCTCCAGGGTGTTATGTGGCTATTATCAGGCCAGTCATTTCCTGTTCCAAACTACCACTGTCAGTCTAAGCCACTCGTCTCTGGGATTGTTGGTGAGATTATGACTTCAGTGACCATACCAATTGCAAGAATCCTTGGGCTCTACAAATATCCTCAGGTCTGAAAACAAAATTAGTTAACAGTACTATATATACCAGTGTCTGTTCTCAGCTCCTTCACAGTTAGGCTATTGTGTTCCCAATTTACATTGTTAATCTATCATCAACTCATTAAATTGTACTAGTCTATTAAATGCAGCAAGTCTGCAGACATCTAGGTACATAGGGCATTTTGCTTCTGACTGTGCATGCAGTCAGACTCACAGCTTACAGTTTTCTAAAAGGAGATTTCAGGTATCTTTATGGGTAGCCAGCATCAAATTACTTAAGAATCAATAATCCAAATGATAACACACCAAGGAAATAAATGCCAATCATTTTCCAGGGAAATTCACCCCGAAGATCATGTCAGTCCCCCCCCCCCCACTAGACAGGGGTCCAGGGAAGTAAACAGTGTGGGAAGAAACAGCCAGGGAATTGTTATGACTAGGCTTGTATAGGCCCTAGGGCTGATAGCCTAGTACCAACCTATGAACCTATGAACCTATGAAATTACTCTCAATGTGATTTTTAAGCAGGCAATAGCAGTGATTCCTTTCTATCTGTATGACTGTAGAGTTAGCATACAGAAGTTCAGGGGATATGGGGTATTACTCCACAGGCAATGCAAGGAGGCTTCCACACTGAAAACAAAATTTGCAGTTGGAGATTTCGCCCTTATGAAATTTTGGGCATTTATGTTCAGTGTTTTGGTTTCTCTACATATCGTCATTTGAGATTTCACATGGAATCTAACATTTCACTGTACATTTTTAAGAGTCTTTAAATGGAACTAAAAGCTTGGGAAGTATAAAACAGGACAGACATTTATTCCAGAGCTCACAAATTGAGGGAGTAGGTTTCTGCTTATTCTTTAACCAGTGGTGGTGTAAGCAATTAATTAGCAGCATCTAACAAAAAGCAATCCCCATGAAGATGTTGTGATACTTCTTATGAAAAGGTATCTTATCCACTTGTTCTTTAAGTAACAAAACTAAGTAGTTAATTAACAATAATTTTAGTGCTTAAAATGCTTTACTTTAATGTTTCAGTTCAGTGGAGTTAAGATGTCTGATTTCCTGAGTGTGGACTCATTATTTTGCCTATGGGCAGTTGAATTTTCAAATGTATTTGAAATTCTGTATTGCCTTTGATGTACTGACAGCATGGAGATCGTCAATTCAAGAGGGAACCGATATTTCAGTCCTTGCACTGGTAGTTGAGATGCCATGATATCACTTCTATCGGAGCTGAGAACTATAAACATTAAATCAGAGCACTTTTTGACAACATTAGACACTACTGAAGTTTAAAAAAGAAGTTTTGCTTTATAATCATCCCAACACCATCTTACCTGTGGAAGTTACACCCATTGATTGCAGACATTTTGTTTAAGTCAAATAAAGCCTGGAGGCATAATTTGTGTATGATTATTATAGATGAAAAGGAAGCAGGAACAGATTTCTTGTATTTGTAAAAGATAGTTCCCTGCTCGAGGTCTCTTACGAACTTTGTAAATATGGATCGCAACAGCAACAATAAACAGAGATTCTTCAATGTATTTAGGTTAGTAATTAGGTGCCCTTTGAATAAGCTGATGAATTTCAACCATGGTGTGTTAACTCATTAAGACCTAACCTAAGTGAAATGTCTCACCACCTGACACCTCTTGATTTTCTGACTGGAAAGCTTCTGACTGAGCTAAAATTCTCCAAATACAGTTATGCAAACTAACTGCAAACAAATGCATATATCTCAAAATTATAACAGTTTTATTTCTTTATTTGTATTCTGGGGTAGAGCAGTGATATCCTGGTTAAGTAAGTTGCTCAGAGTTACATAGTTAGGCAACAGAAGCTGATGGGATCAAACTGTACACTATTGGACCACAGGAAATGACTCATTAACAGGTCCTTAGTCCTGTAAGCCAACTGCCAGACATTAAGAGTTACAAGAAAAGTTACAATATGAAAGTTATTCAGCACACACTTCTCTTCACAATGGTGTTATTAATATGTCATCCAGATATACCAGTGGTTTTATATTAAAATGTAGTTATATAATAAGTAAATTCTAATAATAGTATACTAAGCATTACCTGTCTTCTAGCAATAACAGCTAGAACCCAACTATCAATGTGACTTTTGATTATATAGCTGTGACCTTCAATTTGCTACAAAGTAGATTTGTAGATGTCAATCCATTTTTGATAAATTTACATAATTATGAACTGAATTGATGTCCACATATTTAATGGACAAATAAATGTACATATATGCAAAATGGTGCAAGTTACATCCAAGCTACCAATGCAAATGTTTCCAGTATGTTGCATGCTTTCATTTGACACCATGGAGTTCCAAATATAAACCTTCTAGTTGGAGTTGTTAATATAATAAACATAAGCATATTTTCATTATAAGTAAACATTTTCTCTGGTATCAAATTTCCTGTTTGTCTGCAGAACCTTCTATGACCTCTATGGTGACTGGACATGTGAAGAGCGTATCCACAATGTATCCAAGTACACAATATTCACAGCATTCACATAAATATGATATGGATGCATATGTGCCACAATGTATCCAAGTACACGATATTCACAGCATTCACATAAATATGATATGTATGCATATGTGCATATTTTCTTACAAACCAACTATGGTCTGATTAAAAAAGGTTACCACATAGTGTACACTATGATTACACTTTGTATACACTTTCTGAATTCAAGAATAGCCCTACCGCAATGCTTCCACTGTCTCTTTACTCAGAAAGGTTATTCTAAGTACACACTTACTATATACATTGTGCTAACCTTTATGAATCCAGCTCTATAAATATCTGCATAATTGGTAGCAGGCAGACATGTATTGGTGACAAGGTTTGAATTAGTATGAAAGCTTTTGTTTGTTACCATAAAGCATTAAATATATGCTATCTGCATCAGGTTATTAAAAATATAAACATGGCATGCATTTCTAATATGACATAAAAAGTTGGCCACTATATTGGATCAGCAGATATCTGTGACCTCTGTGCTGAGCTGTCCTGAGAAATATTATTCCACCATTATACGATGTGGGCTTACTGCCTGACATAATTTTCTTAAATATAAAATGTCTCTATATTTGCATATTTTATTGCTAAAGATGTACACATTCACTGCAAAGCGGTTGTAGTTAGTTATCACTGAATGTTTCTAGCATTATGTAAGCTTTCATTTGATATTATAACATATCATATAAAATGTTATTACCAGAAATATTAATATGGCATATATTCATAAGCTGGCATAAAATAACACTTTCTTATTTAATAGCAATCTCTTTAGATGAGAACCCATTCCTTATCTATATGCTGACGTGGATAGCAAAATGGTGTTCCATGGTCCTACGCAGTACACAGTGATTAACATATTTTTATAAATATATTTGTCTATATTTGCATATTGCTAATAAAATACAAATAGCTGAAAGTAGCAGTAGTTAAACAACAGATGTCACTGTAAATTCCAAGCATCATGTAAGCTTTCATTTGATGCCACAATATAAATTCCTCCTTGATTCCATAAAATACTTCAAACTCCTTTAAGTGTAAAGCAGTAACACAAGTATTCATTTTGTACATTAATAATTTTGAATGAAAACAAATCACTGTAACTCATCTACTGACCATTTAATTACTGCCTAAAGGCATTCCTAAACATTTGTGCTGAATGATCCTATTAAAGGTTGCTCCACAATGTTTCCAAGTGGATGGTTCCCAAGATACTAACATAAATATGACATTTATGCATATTTTTTGTGATAAAACAAAGGACAGTTACAAAGCAGTCATAGCTAGACATCATCTATCAGTATAGCTCTCCAGCATCGTGCACCATTTCATTATTAACTCATCCAGGTTAAAGTTATTAATATTAATATAAATGTTAAAACAGTACATGTTTGGAATTTTGAGTGAAAACAAATTGTGGTATGTTATTTGTTGATTATCCAAATTGGGCCAGGAACCAGTGTCCACTTCATATGTTCCACTGTGCTCAAAATGAACATTCTCAACTTGACCAGTGAAATGCTTTTCCACAATGCTGTTTTGTGGTCACTGTCTGGCATATTTGCATAAAAAATATATTTATACATAGTTTATTGCTAACACTACAAATATCAATGAAGTGTTGGTAGTTAGAAATAAGAAGTTATGTACCTACCATAACGTTCCATGTTAGTTGTCTTCTTCTCGCCTTCTTTCTTGCTGGTTGGGTTCAGAGCAGATCCTCGGCTCCGACTCGGCCATTTTCTAAAGCTTGAGAGCTACTTACTGGCTCAAGGCCTCCCTATATCCCACAATGCCTGGCGCTAGATCCCCAGATCTCATTTGGACGACCTAACACCATCACAATACAAGAGGACAACCGTCCCAATAGCAAGACTTCAGATATAGGGCTAAAGAAAAAGTAGAGGACATAACACAGTTAAGGCTCAGCCAGTGACAAGACTCATAACAGAAACTCTTCTCGGTCCATCTAGGCTAGGGGGATGGAGGGTGGGATGCAAGAAAGAAGACAAGAAGAAGACAACTAACATGGAACATTAGGGTAGGTACATAACTTCTTAATGTTAAGTTGTCTCGCTCGCCTTCATTCTTGCTGGTTGGGACAGCATCCCTAGCACCTCAGTCCTGGGTGGCCCATCACAGACTCTTGAGCACAGTGGAACCAAAATCAGCTCTACTCCTAGAGACCACATCCAATTTATAATGTGAAATGAAGGTATGAGGGGTGGCCCATGTGGCCGCCGCACAAATGGCTTCCATTGATAGTCTTGCTTGAATGGCTACCAACGTAGCTAAAGCCCTAGTAGAGTGGCCTTTAGGTTTAGCAGGGAGTTCTTTATTTCTCAACTGATAAACAAGGGTAATAATAGAGGACAACCACCTGGATAAGGTTACTTTAGACACTGGTCAACCCTGCTTACCCTCCGCATAGGACAGGAAGAGTTGGTCAGATTTCCTTATTTGCTCAGTCCTATGCAAATAGAAATGTAATTGCCTATGAACGTCCAACTGGTGTAATTTGTGTTCAGCCTTGTTGGAATAATTTGGGAAAAAAACTGGCAGATCAATGGATTGATTCAAATTATTTTTGGAGGGGATCTTAGGAAGGAACGAGTCCTGAGTGAAACCCTATCCTTATGGAAAATTAGGTAAGGAGGATGAACACATAGGGCTTGAAGTTCATAAACTCTCCTCACTGAAGTAATGGCCACCAAAAAGAGGGTTTTCCAAGACAGCAATTTCAAGGAACAGAAAGCTGCAGGTTCAAAAGGAGGCAGTATCAAGGAAGCTAGGATCAAATTCAAGTCCCACAGAGGCAGGGGATCTCTAACTGGAGGCCTGAGCAAGATTGTTCCTTTAAGAAAGGCTTTGCAAAGCTTATAGGACATGATGCTGGTTTCTGACAGGCCCATATGGAAATTAGAGATTGCCGCTGATTGAACCCTAATGGTGGCAGAAGAGGAGCCCGCTTGAAAAAGTTCTGCTGAAAAGTCTAGAACTTGATGGACAGGGGCCGTAAAAGGATCTATATTTCTAGCCTCTGCCCAGAAAGAAAAATGTTTCCACTTACTAGCATAAGTCTTCCTGGTTGTAGGTTTTTGTGAAGAAAGGATAATCTCATGCACTGAATTGGAAATACTGGGAAGCCTAGCTAAGGTTGGAAGTGGAGCAACCAAGCAGTGAGGTAGAGAGACTGAAGAGACTGATGCAGCCTGCCCGACTGATGGAACAGGAGGTCCGGAACTGGGTCCAGATTCCAAGGCCGCTCTAGAAGGTGACGATGCAGGAACAGGAACCAGATTTGTCGAGGCCAGTAGGGGGCAATGAGGATCATCCTGCAACCCACCACGGTAGCTTTCTGAATTAGTTTGGGAATTAGGGGAAAGGGTGGGAATGCATACAGATGTCCCTGGGGCCAATCGTGAACTAGAGCGTCTCTGGGGGAGTGTCCAGGGAGAGGGAAGAGAGTGAAGAAATTGTCGCACTTGCTGTTGAGAGGGGTTGCAAAAAGGTCGCAGCAAGGCTGACCCCATTTGCAGAAGATTTTGTCCGCTACTGTCCAATTGAGAGACCACTCGTGTGGTATGAGAATAGCTCTGCTTAGCCTGTCCGCTATGACGTTGGACTTCCCAGGGATGTGCGTTGCTGTCAGAAACCATTGAGAGGAGATCACCCACTGCCATAGTCTGAGTGCTTCTCGAAATAAGGGATATGACTTGGTTCTGCCCTGCTTGTTGATGTACCATACTACAGACATATTGTCTGTCTGAATTGCAATGGTGCCAGTGGGTAGAGAGTTCTGAAGAGCTTGCAACACTAAAAGCACCACCCTCATCTCCAAGACATTTATGTGCAAGTGGTACTCGTGGGGTTGCCAGGTGCCCTGGACAGTCCTGCCCTGAAAATTCCCCCCTACCCAATCAGGGAGGCATCAGTGGTCACCGTGGCAACTGGAGGAGGAAGGACAAATGGTATGCCCTGGGGTACTGATGAAGAGACCATCCACCAAGCCAGTGGTCTTCGCACGATTGTGTGATTAATATCTTGTGAGACAAAGGGAGTTGTTGAAAGGACCATTGGGTGAAAAGCATCCACTGGAGAATCCTCATGTGAAAGCGAGCCAGGGGAACTAATATGATTGCTGCTGCCATGAGGCCTAAGGTTTTTAGGACAAATATGGCTTGAATCTTTCTGCATCCTAATAATACCTGTACGTGTCGGCAAATGTCTGCTACTCTGTCTATTGGAAGTCTTGAGGACAGATCTTTCATATTTAATCTTGCGCCTATAAAGGTTAGAGACTGACAAGGCAACAATGTAGACTTTTCGAAATTTATTGAGATACCTAGGTTGGAGCATGTTTGGATGGTATAATCCCTGGCTCTCAGCAATTGATGCCTGGTGGTAGCAGTAAGGAGCCAGTCATCTAGATATGGAAACACCTGGAATCCTTGCCGTCTCAGGTGAGCGGTAACCACTGCCATGCATTTGGTGAACACCCTGGGGGCTGTGGTGAGACCAAAGGGCAGGGCTCTGAACTGGTAATGACTGACTCCCAGCCAAAAGCAGAGAAACCTTCTGGAATGCTTGTCCATTTTGATGTGGTAGTATGCATCCTGAAGATCTATGGAGCACATCCAATTGTCCGGACCCAAAAAGGGTAGAATGGACTGAAGCGTGACCATCCGGAACTTCATTCTTTGAACAGACGTTTTAGTCTGCTGAGATCCAAAATGGGTCTCCAGTCCCCTGTCTTTTTGGTACCAAAAAGAACTTTGAGTAAATTCTGGATCCTTGCTGGTCTGCTGGGACTTGTTGGATGGCCCATTTTTTTAGCAGTTTTGAAATTTCTTGTACTGCCTGTTCTCTTAGACTGGGTTGAACATCTGGGATGGGGTTGTTTGATTGTAAGGGAGTGTGGACAAAGGGGATATTGTAACCTCCAGATATGATAGACCATACCCATCGGTCTCGAGTGATGAGATTCCAGGCTTCTGGGTACAGAGACAACCTTCCCCCGACTGCCTCCGAAGGTGGACAGCCAGGCAGCCCCTCAGGGGTGCTGGAAGGGCTTGTCAGAGAAGGATTCTCTGCTGCCCTGATTCTGCGGACCCCCTCTGCCCCGCGGGCAGCGTCTATTGTTGTTCCCTCCTCTGCATCTATAGGGAAAATCGCCACGTGTGTCAGGCACGGCACCCTGGGGTTTCCAGAACCACATCTTTCCACTCTTCTGACCTTTAGGGTATGGTCTAGAGGGAGTTGAAAAACGGACTCCCACGGCAGAGAAAGTCTTGCCTTCCTGCTCACACCTGGTAAGGGTATCTTTCACCTGAGGTCCAAACAGAGCAGAACCATCAAAAGGGGTGTTGGTGAAAGATGCCTTGAAGGGATCAACGAAGTTACATAACCGCATCCAGGCATGTCTTCTCAAAGCCACGCCTGTGCCTGCAGCCCTACTTGCCCCATCAGCCGCATACAAAAAGAGCCGCATGGAGGAGTTGACGATTGAATTAAGAGTTGCCAGCTGGGAGTTAATCTTGTCTTGAGCCCCCGCAGCTGATGGATCTTGCAGGTTATCTCCTAGCTCCTTGAGGATATCCCTCTGAAGATGGGTGAAGTGGCACAAGTAATTTAGCGACCGCATGGAGAAGGTCGCTGAGGAAAACATCCGCTTCCTGTATCTGACAATCATCCTAGACTCTTTATTAGGGGGATGGACAGGTACAGAAGTGTCAGCCAACTCCTTTGTTGTGGCAGCTGCTACCACCATGGCATCAATGGGGACACCCTTTGTCAAAAACTGTTTATTTTGAGGGGCCGTAATAAACTTAGTGGGCCTGCGGGGGGTCGGGTCCAGTGTGTCTGGAGCTGACCATGCCTTCCGAGCCACTACTTCCATCAATTGATCGCAAGGCGGAGACACCCAGGAGGTGGAGGGTCAGGAACCAAACGCATCCAAGTATACTGACTCATCCTCAGAAGGGTTCAGGGCAGTCCAGTTCCCCCTCTGCTTAAGGATCTCAAGGATGTCTGAAAAAGAGACATCCTCAGAGGGGGATCTTGGGGACCCTTCCGAATCCTCCAAGTCAGTATCTGAAGTGACAGACTTGGGGGAGTCAACATGTTTCCTCTTACATTTCCTCTTTCGAGGGGGCTCCTCTGAAATCTCAGGGGAGGCCTCGGAAGAGGAAGATACACCTAGTGGGGTGACCTGGAGCATTTGATTCCCTCTCTTGGGGTCTGGAGGAGGGGCAGAGACCGAAACAGGCACCCTGGGGGGAGGAGCTGAAGGGGCTGATCGAGGTGCAGACTCAGAAGTCAGCACGCTCCTCATGACCTCGAAGGCGCCCCTGTCCAGCAGAGAAGAGGGCCCCTGCTCTGAAGAGACAGGAATCCTCTCTGGCACCAAAAGGGATGGCTCCGAGGCCAATGTAGGAGCCGAGCTTACCTGCGCGGAAGCTCCGAGAGGGAGAACGGGGTCGGACAAGGGTCCGATGCCACTTGTGCCCTTGGAGCCGACAAGGAAGTCCTGGCACCCAGATCCCTCCAAGGACGGAACCATTGAAGCAATCAGAGCAGACGACGGAGCCGAAAGGGGAAGCATCGGCGCCGACGTTTCCAAGATCCGAGCCCCAACAAGCTCCGGCTCCGAACTGACAGGAGGAGTCGGAGGAGGAACTACTTCAGAAACAGGAACAGCCACAGCCTGATGAGGAGGGCTAGCTAACATTTTAGCCAGGGCCTGCAATTTGAGGAGTCTACTAACCACTCTCTCCAAGTCATGATCAGATAGCCTCGAGGACCGAGAAGAGTGGGACTGATGGCTCCGTTCAGACTGTAGCAAAGGCGACCCCAGAGCCAAGCGAATTGACTCTAGGGATGGTGACCTAGATCGCTTACGGCTCCCTGACGGCTCCGAAACCAAGGTCGGAGCCAAGTGAGATTCTGATACTTCGGTTCCGGCCGGAACCGAAATGGAAGCAGACACTCCACCTGGTGACGGCTCTGTACTGGGAGCCAACGGCTTGGTGGGCTTAGGGGTTTTGGCTGGCTGAGAATTCACCGGAGACCCCTTGGGTTTTAGTAACCCCCTAAGAATCAATTTGTTCCTATGCTCCTGCAGGACTCTCAGACTAAAGGCATGACATACCGAGCAAGAGTCCTGCAGGTATAGGGCACCCAAACAATAAAAACAAGAAGTGTGACCATCTGTCAGAGACATTTTCTGACAGCACGAGTCACACTTCTTGAACCCAGATACCAATAGAGGAATGTTAGACTAGTGCAAAGAAACACACACACAGTCACACACACACACACTAGTCCCACACCTTCACACAAAAAATTAACAAAACTAAGAGAATTTTGTCTTAAACTATAAAGGCTAAACACTACTTCCTACTAGAAAAAGGATTAAAAAGGGAAGGGGATATCCTCTAATTTAAACGGCCTGCTTAGAGAGATAGAGGGGGGGGACTCTCTAAGTGAAACGAGTTCCTAAAGGGCAGAAAAACAGGGATACTAAGACTATCTAACAGTACTACTCTACTTAAACAAAAGAAAGGCTTGAAATATACACTAAAAATTTAACTGCTAATATTACAAAAAGAAGAATACGACCTGAGCCAGTAAAGCGCAACCTCATAGCTGAAGTGGCAAACGAGATCTGGGGATCTAGCGCCAGGCATTGTGGGATATAGGGAGGCCTCGAGCCAGTAAGTAGCTCTTGAGCTTTAGAAAATGGCCGAGTTGGAGCCGAGGATCGGCTCCGAACCCAACCAGCAAGAATGAAGGTGAGAGAGACAATTTAACATCATTGTTTCAGTGACACATTTTCAAATATTATGTAGGCGTTATTTGATAGCATAATTAAGTATATATCTGGCTTGGTATTAACTGGCTCTCCACTTTTCTCCCTTCCTTCCTGTCAGTGCCGGTATGCCACAGGGCTCCTTTCTCAGCTCTCTACTCTAATATATTCACTAACAAGCTACATAAACCCTCTCAGCAAGCTTCCCTCATACAATATGTTGATGATTCTACCCTAATATGCCAGAACAATACTGGCAGTTTAGGCTGGATTCAACTAACAAAATGGGACTGAATGATCATGTTAGTATTAACAGTGTCCTTAAATTAAGGGCAGCTAAACTTTAGAAAGGAAAGAGTATATGCATTTATTTTGTTTGCTATTGTTTTAAACAAGGATTCATGACAGTATGTATTTTATTATGGCAGCTAGAATATGTGTATTCATCTTGGTTGCTACTGTTGTAATACAAGGGTTTACTACAGCATATATTTTACTATGGCTTTAAATAATGCAGGGGAATGAATTTATTTAATTAATTATGCATGAGATGGTGCTATTGGCTGACAATTTCTGAATTTGTTTAAAAGTGGCTGATTGTTTTTATTCCATTTTCTGATGAAGCTTGGGATAGACCTAAGTGAAAGCGCTTAACTTTTTGTGGAATTGTTTGTGCTATGGCATTTTAACATTTTTTTCCAATATCCTGGACTATTAGAAAAGGTTTAGAGCCTGAACTTTTTGTGAAATTGTTTGTGCTGTGAAATTTCAATAGTTATTTCATATATCCTGGTCTATACAAAAGGTCTGGAGCCTTTTACATTTTTTTTGTTTTGACAGTTTACCTTTTGGTGCTTTTTTCTGTTTTGGTATATTGGCAAAGTAGAAGGGCATTGATACCCAATCTTGAAATATTTATATGTATGTACCAATAAGATATCCTAATATTTTACTGATGAAAAAGATGATAATAAGCATGTGTTTCAAAGTACCGTGGAGGCTGTTAATGGAATGTCATGGTCTGGCAATTTCCTGGGTAAATGCTAAGCTATCAGTCTGCAAACTAATATAAGGCTCCCAGGTCCCTACTTGTAAATGTTTCACCTCCCAAGCCCCTGGTTACACTTATCAAGGGTACGAGAATTTGTCAGAGATTTGAGATGCATGGCATAAAAAGGCCCTTGTAGTCATTAGCCTAATAAACACCTATGAACCTATTGGCTATTCAGTAAGCAGGGGTATGAATATGTCAGCCCCTTCTGACTTGTCTAGTTATGCTTTTAAATGTGGCTTCAGTTAGTTAAAATAATGTCTTTTTGTAGAGAAAAATGTAATTTGATATGAAACATTTTGCCAGCTATATGCATGAAGTGTTTGCTTTTTAAAGTTGCAGTTTACTAATGTGCTGCCTTCAATGTAAGCAGATATTGAATAGGTTTATGCTAAGGTTACTGTCTGTTTCTTGAAGTGAGCATGAAGGGCAAACCATATAAAGATAGGCAATAAATGAAAAATAAAGTTCCAAAACTTCTTACTGCTCTGGACCCTGAAACAAGAGCTAACATGGGTCCTGAAGGCAGGCACATCTGGGACTTTGGTATAGAAGTGCATTTGTATTGTGCATTTCACTATTGCTGGTTGTGCTTCCGGAGTAGCCTCAGTCATAAACACAATTTCTTGTTTAAGTTCCTGACAGATGTGTACATTAACATTCTCCAGATTTATGTATGCTTTTGATGAGTCTCCAGTTAAATGTGAAGCCAGTATCCTGGCCAACTCAGCTTAGGATCCATTCTCTCTTGCTGCGCATGTCTCAGATGCTCCTAAGTAAGCCTCCAGATTGTATTCAGTTCTGAGGTTTGTTAGAAAGGCACTGTTTTTTAGGATTTGGAACAAGGTGGATGGTTTATCACAGGTGATCTCTGTTGCTGGCAGCTGCACATACTAAGAGAGTGTAGCTTCTGAACACTGAGACGATGTTGGTCAGTGACTGTAGTCCTTTCATGAAGAGTTATGGTACAGTTCACTTGTCTGTGTTATAATGTTAAAAAATCTAAATATTGAAAACCTATTCAATACAGGAGAGCAAGGCGCCCTCCACACCCCTTCTAATTGCATGTACCAAATCAGTACCAAATCTGTGATTTCACGACTTCCAAGATGGCTGCACAATGAGTAATTGCTTAATTCTGGCTCTCCCAGTCTGAAAACAGAAACTTAGCAGAGAATGCCAGTGGGCCTAGATTTCTGGAAAATTTTCAGTAACTGGCTAGTAACTCTACTAACTTGATGACTGGAAAAAAGAAATGTGAAGGACCTGGAGGAAAATCAGCTACAAAATGTAAGGAAAAAAATGCAGACTGGGACAATTACTGCAGTTGTTCAGAAAGAAGCAGTGTAAGTTCCAGATGTGACTTCCAGTAACCTACAGGAAAGTAGAAAGCAGCTGCACACAGACCTGGTTAAAATAAATAAAACACTAATAGAGTATATCAACTCAAACAAGAAAAAGTTGGAAAAAATGGAAGATGCTTTAAGCAGATATTCAGATAAGGTGACAGAACTGCAAAACTCAGAGACTGAAATAGAAAAAAGGTTGGCTGTATATGACACTGTACAAAAAGAGATGTTTCAAAAAATAACAGAATTCAAGGACAGAGCACATAGGGAAAAACCTGAGATTTTCTGCTGAATCAGAGAACCTAGATGGAACAGACTGTATTAATGTTATGAACATACAGATAAGCAACTGGACTGGTATTCCACAGCAGAAATTGTTAATTGAAAGGCCACATCATGTATATGCTCCAGATTTGGTTACTAGAAAACAACCTAGACCTTTAATAGTGTAAAGATGCAGTCTTACTGGCAGAAGGACAAAGTTCTAAAGGTGGGAGACAGCAGAGTGTTTGTGGACTCATTGTACACCAGGCAGAAGAAGAGTACATTTATTCAATTATTCAGGGAATGTCGACAAGCAAGCATGAGATTCAAACTGCTGTATCCAGCCATGTTCAAAGTGTTTTCCCTGGAGGGACAAAATAATTTTTTGATGAAGCACATGTTAAAGAGGAAATACAAAAGTTTGTCCAACAAAGAGTGAGCTGTGAAAAAGAATGAAGTTCTGTTTCATGTCCTTCTGGCAATAAGGACTACAGAGAGACTGAGCCTGTGAAATCTTTTCCACTGTTTCAATGGAAAATGTCTGAGAGAAGGAATAAAACATAAGAGTTGGCTAGAAGAATTGAGAATACGTTGAGAATGAAACAGAGACAGGATTTGGGAGATGGTGGTTAACAGGAATAAAGCTAGTAACTTGGAAACTGACAAATGTGTGGTGATAAAGTAATAATTATATTTGTAAAACATGACAGAACAAGAAAATCTGAAAATATGGGACTTCCTTGGACTTTGTTAAACTTGTAGGGGACTTTAAAGCATATGCCCTGCTTCATGTTATTAATGATCAGAGAACAAAATCCGTAACTTGGAAACTGACAAATGTGGGATTACAAAGCAATAATTATATTTGTGAAACAAGGCAGAACAAGAAGATCTGCAAATATTGGATTTTCATAGACTTTGTTAAATTTGTAGGGGACTCTAAAGCATGTGCCCTAATTCATGTCATTAATCTTGGGAGGGAAAGAAGAGGAAGAAAGTTAACTGTAAGTAAAACATTTTTTTTCTTAATGGCACTGTTCTAATGGTGCATGACTTTCTTTGCAAGCTATGAAGTAAAGTTTTCTCAGTTATTTTTAAATATAATGTTTTTTTTTTCTGTTTCTCCTTTTTTCTCTCTTTTTCCTTGTTCAATTTTTAGATATGTAGGTACTGGAATGTAAAAAAAAGGAGAGAGGAAATAGGAAGGATCAGGTTAAGAGAGCATGACAAATTTAAAATGTGTGCTTTTTCTCCTGCTTGCTGAGGGGAATGACTAGGTCAAGGCACTTGGCTTTATCCAGCAACAAGTCTTATTAGAAAGCAAGAAATGTTGGTTCCAGAGACTGTTCTTACTACTGCAAGTATACTGTTGGTATATTAGTGGAGGATAATGGCTGTTTTGCTATAAACCCTTGAGTTTCTGGGTTGGCTACCTTCAAATAAATGTATTGTCTGAGTTGTTCTTCTCCAGTCCAGAAAGGAATGCAAACCTTAAGGAGAGACTACAACCTCTTAATGTAGTAATAACTGACTGACTGCTAAAGTGACCTGGATTACTGGCTGTTCTTAACCTGTGTGATAAACTGTGTGAGAAATATAACAAAACCCTTCTACCGATATGGCAATTTGCTCTGGCAAACAGGACCCTTGTGTGTGTGTGTGTGTGTGTGTGTGTGTGTGTGTGTGTGTGCGTGTGTGCGCATGTGCGTGTGTGCGTGTGCATGTGTGTGTGCGTGTGCATGTGTGTCTGATAATCTAAGCATGATTGTGCACTGAAATTTTAACTGTTGTGTTCTGTTTAGAATGGAAACATTAACTAAGGCTTTAGTGAACTTGGTTCCATATCTTTCATTGAAAATTCAAACTATTGAAACCCAAAATGTTGGAAACTCAAAATAATGAGAATGGGAATTTGCCCTTTCCACTCTGTTGTGAAATCCCATATTTTTAAACAAAAACATCTTTATTAAATTACTATTTATGAAATAGGCCATCTTACATTTGTATAACTGAAAAACAAACCATATTAATACAAATTTAGTTACAAACATTATACATCACAAACATTATACATCACAAACCCCATTGAAAGAACTGTAATTGCAAACATTATACATCATTTATAATATCCAGTCATTGTCAGTTAAGTATTATATAGCTCATTCAGTATCTGCCTTCTTTTAAACCTCATTCTTCCTCTGCATCTAATGTTCCCACAGTTCCCATTTTTTTCCTATGTAGTTTGCTCCTTCCCTTTTCTAAAGAGCCCAGTCCCATTTGTTTTATCTCTGTTACTATATCCACTAGTTCTGGTAAAGTTGATTTAGATTTTGATTTCCATTTTCTAGTAATTGCTTTTCTGGCAGCCATCATACTTAGACTCAGCAAGGCCTTTTATTGTGTCTAGGCAATTCTGATTCTGTATAGCAGCTCAAAACAATCTGCTCACACAGCATCCCTGACAGAGCAGTCTGCAGGGAATCTTTAAAGTCTGTCAACTCATTATACTCCCAGAAAATATGTTCCCAGTTATCTCTTTCTTCCCCGTCACATCTCTAACATTTGCTGTCTACCTGAGGAAAAAATCTTTGGAGTCTACTTCAGGTATAAAAATACCTTTGTAAATACTTCCAAGCAAAGATCCTAAATCTTCTAGACTTTGTTGCATATTTGGGAGATGTGCATATATCCCCCATTGCCACTTTGTGAATTGCTTAATCCGTCTGTCTTCCCAATCCTTTATAAGCTCCTCTGACTGATTCTTATAGTTGTCATGCAATATATTATATGCGCTACTAATTATTCCTTTTTTAATGACAGCTCTTGGTCTAGATTTTATTAAAAACTCTGTCATTGCTGGTCTTTTGTTCAAGACCCCTCTATTTATCTCATTTTGCCTATACTCTAATCAATCCTTGATAGGGAGGACATTCTCTAACCTGCACTCCAAATAAATTCTTGGCATCTTCCCATTCTATCATTTTCCCTCTCTAGTTATTTGCTCCCAATACCTTGGTTCCTTTGCCAGTTTTCTCCAATAAATTCCACCCCCTCTTGCCTATTGTCTATATCCCTAATTTCAGTCATCACTATCAGCAGAACCTCCTTTCTCTATTCCCATGTTGGCTTAGTTCTTAGGATACTTTCTGCTACCTTATGGATATAATATTCCATATGATTATTGTTATTCTCCTTAAAGGCATGCATCCAAAATCCCAATCTCTCCTTATTTCTTGAGCTTCCCCCCATATCATCATAATCTTTTTCTATTCTGAATTATAGTTTTCTGCTTGTGCTGTGTATAGCAGCCTTAACTGTATAGCTCTGAAATACCCTTCAAAGTGGGTAATCTTAAACTTCCCTGTTGTACTAGAATAATCAGTTTATCCCACTTGACTCTTGTTGTCTTCCTCTCCAACATAAAGTCCTTCAGCTCTTTATTAATTTCTATCCACAACTTCTCCTCTGGTTGATAAAAATATGCCGAACTTGTGTATAAGACTAATGGGACTAAAACATTTTAACTGCTTGTATCTTCCTATCCATATCCATACAAAAAAGCTAACATTTCCTCAATTTTGTATTATCTTTTGTTTAATCACTCCTCACATATCCGTAGCTGCAACACTCGAATAATTTTTAATCCATACTCCTAAATACTTCATTTCATCATGTCCCCATAAATATGGATATTGCTGAACCAGTTCATGTGTGGGTACATAATTTACTGATATAGCCTTTGTTTTAGCTTTGCATACGAAAAAGATTTGAAACTATCTCAGAATGTTCCACAACACTGTAATGTCTCTTTCTGGTTTTGTCCTTATGGGCTTAGAAGTAGAAACTCCATGAGATGAGACTTATGTTTTGATGTGAGTGTTGTTTTGAAAGACTCCATTCAAGGTTGCTGAGGGTATTTGCTATGTGAGCTTCATCTAGGAGGACTTTGAGATTTAAGAAGGTTACATTTAGGTGCTTAGACATATGTGGGTCTATGTCTCTGCTTTGAAGTGTGTGTGATGGGTGCATTGTATGTACTACTGACAACATGATTGACAATAGGAGTGTTTTTATGCAAGAGCCTTGCCTTCAGTGACACTGTGTAAATACAACTCTCGCATCCTTTATCAGTTTGTTTGAGAATTAGCTGGTTGTCAGTAATCCTGAGGCAATTTCTACATTGTCTCAGGATGCACATATCCACCACGCTGGTAATGGAGATTGTGGGGAAAGTTCATATCCATGGCAATAGTCCCTTTTTATTGATTAGACAATGCAGAGAGAATATAAAATAATGTCACGAGTTTCTGGATTGCAACTCTGAAGGCAGTGCTTGTCACTGCAAACTAGGTACCTTGGGTGCAACTAGGTATTGTTGAAAACTGAAGGCTGCTTTTACAGGAAAAATGTCAACTCAGGGTGTCTGTGTCTATACAAGGCAGTGCCGGGCACTTGAGAGGAAACTAATAAGTATATCCTGATGATTTATGGCTAAAGTATTTAGGAAGATATTCTGAAGTCAAGTTAGACAGCAGCTAACCAAGCAGTAGTTACTGAAAAGAAAGAATTATCTTGTCAAGAATGATGAAAAGAGGGGATTCACCTCATTGGCTACTGCCTGGCTACTGCTGGTGTTGATCTCACAACAGCTTCACACTGCTGGAATACAATGCTCCTTTGCTTCTTTTCTCACCAGAAGTAATACAGTAGCACCAATCTCAAGATGAGAAGCAGGCCACAGGCTCTTTGATGATCAACAGTCTTGTCCTGGATGATGCAGGGGTCTGAAGGCTTGTTGCAACCTTTTCCTAGTAGATGCCTTGAATAGCAGCCAGAAAATCAGGAAGGTCTCACACAGACACTCACTGCCCAATCAGAGGCAGTCAGGGATCAGGAAGGTCTCACACAGACACTCACTGCCCAATCAGAGACAGTCAGGGATCAGGAAGGTCTCACACAGACACTCACTGCCCAATCAGAGGCAGTCAGGGATCAGGAAGGTCTCACACAGACACTCACTGCCCAATCAGAGATGGTCAGAGCTCAGGAAGGTCTCACACAGACACTCACTGCCCAATCAGAGACAGTCAGGGATCAATACCCTGAACTCCTTCTCTCACCGCATGCAAAATCTAAGCACAAATTTGAAAATGGCACCTATGAAGCAGTTATCAGGCTTTCTCGTGATAAGTAGTCTCCAGGAAATAATGTCCCTATGCTCCTCCTCTCACCAGAAGTAAAACAGAAGAACTAATCCCAAGATGAGAAACAGCCTACAGGCTCTTTAGTGATCAGCAGTCTTGTCCCAGATGATGTAAGGGTCTATAGGCTTGTACTAGCCATTTCTTGGTAGATGCCTTGAATAGCATCCAGAAAATCAGGAAGGTCTCACACAGGCACTCACTGAATTTTGCTGAAATTTTACTTTTAAATTCTTTATGGATTTTTAAGCTCTGTGTTTCTAAAGTATAGCCAGGCAGTCCATTTATGCTATACTGACAAGGTCAGAAAAAGTCCAAAACATGGTAAAAGTGAAATGTCATGGGCATTTAAAATAAATGTAGCTGAAACACTGGTATGTCCTCAAGGTCTTATTTGCATAAATCCAATTGGCCTCCACTACAGGAGGTTAAAGGTATTACACAGTGAAGATATTAGCTTGGCTGGGGATTTCTGGGAGTTTCTACTGGATGCTTTGGGTAAACTTTGATATATCTGTATTTTATATATATATATATATATATATATATATATATATATATATATATATATATAGGTTCATAGGTTCATAGGGTGATACTAGGCTATCTGCCCTAGGGCATTTACAAGCCTAGCCAGAGTGTGTTTGGCTTTCGCCACCCTTCTTAGATTAGTTGACTGTGCCTCTGTATAGTAGGTCACAGAAGATAGCCCATTTAAGGTTAGTTTACCGCTCCTCTGTCTAGCAGTGACACAGAAGAGATCCCAGGGGTAAATTTACGATCTCCCATCCAAACGTCAGGATTCTTCTTGAAGAGGGTCATTGAGGGGCTCTGTCTGACATGGATTGGGATTTTGTTCCAGAGTGAGGGGAGCCTCTGGGATATGAATCTGTCCCTCCAGCATGTTCTATTTATTTATGTGCTGAGGTTTAAGTCACTGGAGCGTGTAGTTTTGGTGGATTTGGATTTCTTGAGGTGGAGCATGTCCATTAATTCTGGGTTGGACATGGCTTTATACGTCAGGCACAGATCGCCTCTGAGTAGGCAGTAAGCAACTGAGTAGAGCTGGATTTTCTTTACCCAACTGCGTAGGGCATCTGTTTGAGTCCCTTGATCCTCTTGGTGAGGTACTTTTGGGGTCTTTCTAGTTGTAGCAGGTGTCAGGTAAGGTACATCCCAAATGGGGCACTGTATTCAATTATGGGCCTGATGAGTGATGAGTAGAGGGGCACAATGACCTCTCTTGATCTAGATGTGAACCCCTTCGTGATAAGGTGGGCTATATAGAATGTCTTTCTAACCACTTTGGCAATGTGATTGTCAAAGGAGAGATTGCAATCTACTTGGGTCCCCAAATCCCTAATTACTTCTTCCAGATTAATGGATTACCACCTATGTGGTAATTTGTGGGCACTTTGTTTTTCCCAAAGGGGATGACTATGCACTTTTTGGCATTTAGCTTTAGGCCATGACTCTGGCACCAGTTATCCATCTCTGTGAGACCTTTTTGGTGGATACTTGTGTTAGCAGGTGAGTCGATTATGGCCCCCAGTTTGCAGTCATCTGCAAACTTTGTCAGCCATAGTCCTCCTGTGTTAGCCTGTACCTCAGAGAAATATATACTGAACAAGAGAGGTCCCAGGACTGAGCCTTGTGGGACGCCACTTGTAACTGGTTTAGAGTCTGACATGGCACCTGCAATTCTGACCATGTGGGTTCTATCCCTAAGCCAGTTTGCAACCCATCTTGTGGCATAGGGGTTGATATTTAAGCTGGTGAGCTTATTTATGATGCCCGAGTGGGGTATTGTGTCGAAGGCTTTTGCAAGGTCAAGGTAGGCTGTGTGGACTACCTTTCCTTCATCTATGGCCTTGGTGACTGTTTCAAAGAAATTGACCAGGGGTAGCCTAATGGTTAAGGTGTTTGCCTTACAAACACAAGGTGCAAGGTTTGAGTCTCACATGGGATAATTGGCTAGGCTTAAAATGGCTCACAAGGGCAGTCAGCTTAGTACTAATCTATGAACCTATGAACCAGGTTCAAGAGGCAAAATCTGCCCTTAATAAAGCCGAATTGGGTAGGATCCAGTGTTTGGAGGTTCCCAATGTCTTTGTTTATGAGTTCCATGATGATACACTCCATAGCTTTGCAGACCAGGCTAGTTAGGCTTATAGGGCGATAGTTTCCAGGGTCCGTTGTGGCACCACCTTTATGGAGTGGGACCACTGTTGCTGTACGCCATTCTTTGGGTACATATCCTGTTGTAAGGCTGAGACTGAACTGTGATTTTAAGTGAGGGTTCAGTTCTTCTTGGAGCTCATGTAAAACGCAGCCCGGGACACGTCCGGTCCCATTGACGCTGTGTTTTTTGCTTTGGAGAGGGCAGCTCTCATCTGTGCATATGTGATATCAGGGAGGCTACACTCTGTTGGGATAGTCATTTGCTCATTTGGAGGGGAGGGGAGTTTGCACTGAACCTGTCTGCCAGGATGTTGGCAATGACTGTGGGTTCAGTGTATTTTTTGTCATTTTGCACTAACTCAGAGCATATCTGGGAGTTTCCACCCAGGTTTCCGACATAACTAAAGAAAGCCTTGTGATTATCTTTAGCGTCTTGTGCAATTTTTCTTTCAAAGCTAGCCTTAGATGATTTTATGAGGGATCGTAGTTTCTTGCTAGTACTGATCAGAGTTGCCTTCCCTTTTGGGGATTTTGCTCTATCATGTAGTAGTTTCCTCCTTCTGTTGTACAGCTTATTTATGGCTGGGGTCCACCAGACAGGTCTCCTGCCTTTGGAGGAGTGTGTCTTGGTTTTATTTGGGATAGCACAATCCATTCATTCCTGTAGGTGTCCATAGAATGCGTTGGTAAAGGATTCTGCAGTTTGGGCTGTATTTTCCACTGGCCCTGGGGCTTTGAAGGATTCCACCTCAGTTTTGAGAAGTGGGAAGTTTGCTTTTGAGAAGTTTTTGACCGTGGTTTCCTTTGCTGGGGGTGGGGACAGGATATGGATGTCCATAGTGATTAATTTATGGTCAGCTCTTACCAATGAGGGGTATACCTCTGGTATGGAACATAGAGTCCCCATGTTGGTGATGATCAGATCCAATATGTTTTCCCCTCTTGTGGGAGTAGTGACCAGTTGTTCCATAGCATTTGAGTTTATAAATTCTAGGAACCGTTGGGCTAGGGTGTTGGGGCTTGAGTAGTGCTCCCGGTCTATGTGTTCGGGTAGTTAAAGTCACCCACTATAATGGTGTTTGGAGAGACCTTCATATTCTCCAGTATCTTCAGGAAAGCCGAGTGGGGTTCCTGAGTTTGGGAGGGTGGTCTGTAGCAGGCTACAAACTGGAAGGCAGTTTTGCCCACTGTTAGTTGCACATGGATGGTCTCAGATGCTTCGTGCAGTGCCACTAGCCTGGAGGTATGGGTATCTTTGATGAATATGGATACTCCCCCTCCTCTTGTGGTTCGGTCCGAGTTTTGGGGACGAAAAGCATGGTATGAGGTATAGCCTGGTAGTGCTGGGGTGCTCTCGGGAGCCTTGAACCAGGTTTCTGTTACTGCACAAATATCGATATTCTCCATACTGAGGAGAGCCTCAAGTGCATGCATCTTGACGTTTAGACTTCTGGCGTTGAGCAGCATTACCCTTAGTTTCTTTTTCCTTGTGTTGTCTAAGGAGGTGGGTTTGTCTTTTGAGCCTTGCCTAAAAAAGGCACTATGGGGGTGGCAAGAGCCTTGGCCAGTATTCGAAAACCCAGGGGTGACAGGTGCAAGCCTTCCCTAGCGAAGCAATGTGGCTTGTTAAACATGTCATCCCAGGCTGATAGACACTGGATCCCCTTTGAGTGACACCAATACTTTAGCCAATTGTTGAAATTGATAATTTTGTCTTTATACTGTGGTATCATTCTTGGTGAGGGTAAGATGCTACTCAAGGTCAGGATCATACTGGCCTGGGCCACATGATCAGTGAGCTCCTCTATGTCTCTTTTCAGTACGTCTCAGGTCATTCACACCAGCATGGACAATGATGGAGTCATATTTGTACTTTCTTTGGAGTGACCTGAGTGCTTGTGTTATGTGGCGGATCCTGGCACCCGACAGGCAGCTTACAGTGACCTTCTCTTTGTTCAGCCTGGTGAGAGGGACGTCAGTGTGTCTGACAATAGAGTCACCTATTACAAGTGTATTAGGTTTGTTGTTTAGCCTTAACGGCTGTGACTGTGTGGCACACTGACTTTGTGAACTATGTGATACGTGGGTATTGTTGTGGGGTAGCAGTTGCTTGGATGTCTGCTTTGGAGGTCTCTGTTGCTTGAGCAGATTTTTATTTAGAGCCTCCGAGTATGTTTTTGTGTGTTTATGTGTTTGGTTTGCTGTTGCGATAGGTCTATGTGAGACCGGATTTGTGGTGTGTCTGATTACCTTCTCCTCCAGACTGACCATGCCAGTACTATGTTGAGAGAGCTCAGCCTCCAGTTTGGCTATATAGTTGCATCTCTCACATATATTTCAGCTTGTTGGGAAGAGGAGAGGGTGGTCTGTGTACATAAGGCAGTTGTAACATTGCCTCAAGATTCCCATATTCACCAGCTGGACTGGAGAGTAAACCTGAAACTGACTTTTGGACATGCCAGAATAGTATAAGGAATTACTTTTTGACTTGATCAAAAAGGACCAATAGGGAGCCAAGTACTTAAAGGGAGTATGAGAGGGTGTAGTGCTTTAGTTTATTAGTGCTTGCTTATAAGACACTTATCCTAGCTACTGCTGGGTTTTAGAAGGAAAATAGAGTGCTTACTTTGAGATTTCTAACAGTTCTAAAGGGAAAAAGTGAAGAGCAGACTTTGTGGAGCCGGGAATAGTTTAAACATAATTAAGCGGCGCTGCCCGGTGCTGCGCTATGCACAAAATCGTGCAAAAGAAGGTTTTAAGAGAGGGGCATCGAGGAGTTTGGAATTGACCCAAAATGGCCAATAAAACTATAGTTTCTAGGCAGTAACCACTCCCACAGGGGCAGGCAGGCTGTTCAGTGTTTACCACTGCCACTGATGAACACAGAGACTTCCCTTTAGCCCAAGCAAGCAATGGCCTCCAAGAAACTTACAAACAGTTTAGAACAGCAAATCTGTAACTGAACTTTTTTAAATATCAGAAAGTGGGAAAAAAGCAAGATTTTTTTTTTTTTTTGTTTTGTTTAAAGATAGCAGAGATACACAGGTAGCAACAAGTTAGAACAGTGCAATAAATGATCCCACACTTCAGTGCTAGGCCAGAGACAGGTAAAATGCAAGTTTTAAGAAAAAAACGATTTTAAAATAAGTGCAACACAGGAAATGCAGTAAACAGGCTCTAGATGTGTTCAAAATACAGTTCCTAATACAGACATCAAGTTTAGCAAGCTGGAAAACACCAAAAAGTAGGCGGCAATGCAGAAATCTTAACAAATAATCTGAAGAAAAATACTTAAAATCTCAAAAGTGGCTCCTTTCTTCTCTCAGTGTTTTCTCCTCTTGGTGGGTGCTTCACCAACAGCCAACAAGTCTGAAAAGATGTCAAAACCACGAGGCAATCGGGTTTTAAGAGAGGGGGATCGAGGAGTTTGGAATTGACCCAAAATGGCCAATAAAACTACAGTTTCTAGGCAGTAACCACTCCCACAGGGGCAGGCAGGCTGCTCAGTGTTTACCACTGCCACTGATGAACACAGAGACTTCCCTTTAGCCCAAGCAAGCAATGGCCTCCAAGAAACTTACAAACAGTTCAGAACAGCAAATCTATAACTGAACTTTTTTAAATATCAGAAAGTGGGAAAAAAGCAAGATCTTTTTGTTTTTTTTTTTGTTTTGTTTAAAGATAGCAGAGATACATAGGTAGCAACAAGTTAGAACAGTGCAATAAATGACCCCACACTTGAGTGCTAGGCCAGAGACAGGTAAAATGAAGGTTTTAAGAAAAAAACAATTTTAAAATAAGTGCAACACAGGAAATGCAGTAAACAGGCTCTAGATGTATTCTAAATACAGTTCCTAATACAGATATAAAGTTTAGCAAGCTGGGAAAATGCCAAAAAGTAGGCAGCAATGCAGAAATCTTACAAATAATCTGAAGAAAAATATTTAAAATCTCAAAAGTGGCTCCTTTCTTCTCTCAGCGTTTTCTCCTCTCTCTCTCTCTCTCTCTCAATAGATATATATATATATATATATATATATATATATATATATATAGAGAGAGAGAGAGAGAGAGAGATTCCTTTTTCTATACAGTTACTGAGATAGGTATGCATGTACTGTCATTGCAGCTGTGGCTATCAAACTGCGTTTTATGCTAAGAATGAACCATCTATGGGTATCATATTTGTGTTGAAAAATATGCATCAATGTCTACAAAAGTTGCCCAAAAAAGGATTATAGTGGAAATATCACCATCTAGATAATGTGACATACAAAGGAAGCATCAGAAATGCAAGCAATATCATGATATACAAGTAGTATCTTCTATGTAAGCATTAAGCTTCAACAAATACATGTCAGGAGCACTATATTTGTGTACATATTGCACACAGACATAAAAAGTAATACTGCACAACTGATATAACACAAAATAAGTAGACATACCATGGTATCAGGCAGCTTACATCATGTCTTCATGTAGAGGTAGTCCCATATATGTGGGCATCTCAGAATGCTACAGATTTATATGTTATATTGGCTGCCATGTTTTGCTTTTCAGCACCATAGTTCATTAATGAACCTTATTCTCATGCAATGTTTCAGAACTTTGTTGACTGAAAACACACAGCTTCTATGTCTGCCAAGCCTTGTTTATTTCTTTTAACACCTTTATTGAATTATCACTTGTGACAAACTTACATTTATAGAAAAGCAATCAAGCCATATTAATAAGTTCACATTTACAAACATTATACATCACATATAATGCATATATGCATACAATATAGTAAATCCAACATTACATAAATTGTTCAGTTCTTGCCTTCTCTTAAACCTCATTCCTCCTACAAAACATTTTCTGCATATACTGTTCCCAGCATTTCCAATAATTTTGTATGCAGTTTATTCCTGCCCTTTCTAAAGATCCCACTTCCTGTTATTTTATCTCTGTTAGAATATTTTCTACTTCAGTTATGGTTGCTTTAAAATTTGATTTCCATTTTCTAGTAATTGCTTTTTTGACAGCCACCAGAATTAAACTAGGCCTTTCTATGTCTAGAAAATTTCGATTCTGTATCCCAGCTGAAAAAAATAATTCCCTTAGTTACACTCATTTACTGTCCTAGTATTTCTGACAGAGTACTTTGGAGGGAATTTTTAAAGTCTGACAACTCATTACACTTCCAAAACATGTGTTCCCAGTTACTTCTTTCTTCCTTATCACACCTCCAACATTTGCTATCTACCTCTATCTACCTAAGGAAAAATTCTTTGGAGCCTGCTTGGGATATAAAACTATGTATGCAAACACTTCCAGGCAAAAGATCCTAGATCTTCTAGATTTTGTTGCATTTATGGAGCCAAACATATGCCCTCCCATCGTCTCTTCATGAACTGCATATCTAATCTCTCTTCCCAATCTTTTCTGACCTCTTCTGATTGATTCCTACAGTTATCATGCAATATTTTATATGCCCTACTAATGTTCCCTTTTTAACAGCAACTTCTTTTCTAGATTCAAGTAAAAACTCAACCTTAGGAGGTCTTTCATTTAAGATTCCCCTATTCCTTTTTCTTTGCCTATACTCTATCAATCCCTGATAGGGAATGCAATCACTATCCTAGAATCCAAATGTCTTCATGGTCTCTTCCCATTCTGTTACCTTTCCTCCTTTAATTATTCTTCGCAATACTTTGGTTCCTTTCACAGTTTTCTCCAATAAATTCCAGTCCCCTCTTGCCTGTTGTCTGTATCCCTAATTGCAGTCATCCCTATCGGCAGAATCTCCTTTCTCCATTCCCATGTTGGCTTAGTTCTTAGTATGCTTTCTGGTACTTATTGAATATAATATTCTGTATGACTGTTGCTATTCTCCTTAACGATCTGCATCCAAAATCCCATTCCTTCCTTATTTCTTGAGCTTCCTCTCTGCTTCATCATCATCCATTTCCACTTTTATTTGTAGCTTTCTGCTCGTGTTATGTATATGAGCCTTAACTGTATAGCTCAGAAATATCCCTTCATATCGGGTAATCCTAAACCTCCTTGTCCTGTTGGGAGGATCACCTTATCCCACTTCACTCTTGTTATTTTCTGCTCCCAAATAAAATCCTTCAACTCTTTACTAATTACTGTCCGCAACTTCTCTTGTTGATAAAATCCCCGGGCCTCTGCTAAAAACGGGTTCTGTAGACCAGTCAGACCACCCCGGTAAACAAATATCAAATAAATAAATAAATAAAAATAAATTAATAAATAAAAATATGTCTGACCATTGTATAACATTAAAGGGACTAAAAACTGTTTATCTGTTGGTATCATACTATTCACATCCATAGGCAAGAGCTTCAAGTTTCTCAGTTTTTTTTGTATTATCTTTTGTTTAGTCTCCTTCCACATATCCTGTCATAACCAAACCCTTTTTAATCCATATGCCTAAATACTTTATTTTATCATGTCCCCATAAATATGGGTATTGCTGGACCAATTCATATGTGGGTGTACAATTTATAGCCATAGCCTTTGTTTTATCTTCATTAACTTTATATCCCCCCAAAAAACTGTCTCAGAATATTCCACACACTGAGATGTTCTCTTCTGGTAACATCAGGTACAAAATAATATCATCTGCAAATAATGCCAACTTTTCTTAAACACCATACCAATTATATCCTTGAATATCTAAGTCATTTATTTTCTTTGCCAGTGGTTGTAAATACAATGCAAATAAAGGAGAAAGAGGACACACCTGCCTGGTTTCTCTGTTCAAACACAACTTATGAGAGAGGAACCCTAACACTTTGATTTTTGCCTATCCCACATATGTCCTTCTCTTTAATTTTTCCAAATTGTTTGGGTTTTTAATACCATGATGGAAATGGACCCAATTCCTAAGTCAAAGTATGATTAAAGTTCATGAAATTAGTATTGTTTCAATCTTTGATGTCAGCCAAAAGTGCTCTTCGCAGCACCCAAAATGTGCCCAGTAATGACTCCTTTTGCAATTCATACAGAGTTACATGAATTGGTATCATATCTAAATATGATTGTAGATTATAAGACCCATTGTTCCTACTATTGGAACTGTCTGGCTATCTTTCTTCCACATTGCTCTCATTTCTGCCTGCAGATCCTGATGTTTTATGACTTTGTGTCTCTCTGTACACAAGACACTGTAGTCACTGGGTGTGGCAATTTCAATGATCAATGCTACTTTTGTCTTCTTTTCTTGGATCACTATATCCGGTTTTCTAGCATCTATCTTTTGAACTGTTGGTAATGGGTGAGCCCATGTTATATAAACGTCATCATTTTCTAGGATGTTTTGTGGCCACTTCAATACCATAATGTTTGCACAATCCCCAGTTCAACAATTTTGCCACATTATTATGCCTTTCAGTATACAGTCTTTCTGTCATTAATATGTCACCACCAGCAACAAGTTGTGCAACTGTTTCCAATTCGTTTTTACAAAATCTCCATTTGTCTCTTTCTCCCACATGTACAATGGACTTTGTAAACCAACGCATATGTAGCCCACTATCTTGGGCTGCCAATGTTAACTTTTCATCTCTTGGTTTGAATTCACCTCTCCTTAATCATTTCTGTGTTTCTTCCTGATCAACATGAGGTTCTTTCAGAAATTTTCTACACTTGCAACTATATTTATGCTTTTTCCACATTTCTTGCCTTCACATCTGGTGCTTCACCTTATATTCTTTCTTTTGTTTTTTTGGCACATTCAGTTGCTTCCTGATTTTTATCTGCTTCTGGTTTGATTTCCATTCCTGCTTGACACTGATATCCTTCTGCTAAATTAAGCAAAAACATAATCTTAGATTTATTATCCTCATGTTTTAAAACTTTAACTACATTTGGGTCTTGTGAGGTCAGCAGATATGTGTGGAGTCCCACAATTGTAGCTCTATACATGTAATCAATTTCAAGGAGACCCATCCCTCCTTTGTAATGGGGAATATATAATGTGGTATACACTGATTTTTAAAAATCATTTGGTGAGCACAAAGCATCCTTCTTGTTTTCCTATCCAGTCTATCCAACACATTTTGGGGCAGTCAATCACTCCAAAACTGTAAGTTAGAACAGGAAGAGCAAATTTGTTTATAGCTTGGATTTTGTTCCTAACTGTCAACGCTGTTTTCAGGATTAATTTAAATCCTTCTAAGTAACCTTATTATTG